>NW_026715435.1:0-20120 GCF_029784015.1 Lycium ferocissimum | reverse complement strand
TCTATGTTCTCCAAAAAGATAGACCCTATGTACTTGCATTGACATGAATGTTCTATGTTTCTATGGGTTATTATTCATGTATACATTTCTATGTTACTATTCATTTCATTTGGGAATTGTTCGCCCCCTTTTCCCGGGTTTTCAGCCGGTACCCCCGAAGCAGTTAATAGAAGATGTCCAGGGAAGGCCCCCGCTAAAGTTAGCTAGTTATATGTTGCTGGTTTTTCGGTTAGAACTTTAAGAAATGGGGTATTTTGTCATGTAACGGCCCCCCGGGCCGAAGTTTTTTGGATTCGGTCACAGTCTTATATGATGTCGATTTTATTTATAAAAAAAAATGTTCATGTTTTCTTTCTAACGCAAAAAGTTCCGTTAAAAGAGTTAAAAGGGGTTCCCCGGGCTAAATTTGGGGGGGGGTCATCACCCCCAAGGGGGGGTTCAAAATGAGACCAAAGGGAATGTGGGCCCTACTGGCGAACCAAATCCCTGCCAGAAAACGCCCAAAGAAAGGAAAAAATTTCGGTAAAAGAAGGTTTAAATCCAAACTATAACTGGCTAGAAGGTACAGAGAAAATACCCTGATCAGCATCGAATCAGAATTGAAGACACATACATAATGCAAATAGAAAATCATGCATAAGGCTCGTGAACGGGTCACCACTCCGACGCCGGTGCCACAACACAAAGATACTCCGCAAGGTTTCAAATCTCCGTACAAACCCCGAACATATCATATCACACACATATCATATCACGACGTCTCGCAAGAAACAATTCATAGCATTAGCCATATCACAAGATAACTCATACGGTAACCGGCCCTATGGCGAGGTCTCGGAAACCGCAACACAAGATACTTCCGAATTTATCATGGTGCGCACGATCACAAACCGGCCCGGAACCGTGAACGAAATCATAGTATAGGCACGAGCGAGTAAAGGCGGAAGCCATATGCAAATACATAATCAAATTCCAAGGATCGACAAACAAATACGTATACATATTCATATTAAGATCGAAGGCTTAAAGTAAGCATTGGGTCTGTCGGAATTAATATACAAAAGTTGAGAGCCTTTAGATTTATAAAACGTTCGAAAAATACTTCTTAACTATTCTCTGAAAATTTAGTGTCGTTCACATTTAGAAGCTTTCATATCACTTATGGAACCGACCAGACGGAGTCTTAAATTCGTAGGCAAAGGTCCCATCTTTATGTCAAACCAAAGTAGATTAAATAAGACAAACGAAAGGAACCTTGGGACTAGTGGGCCCACCTCGGGTCAAATCGAGGCGGCGGGCATAAATCACGAACTTTAGACTCTATGGAGTCATCTATGTAAGTTTCAAGCAATTCCATCACATTTGCGCAAATTATGGATATTCGAATAGTTTTCCAACAAAACATAGAAGTCATGATTCAATTGTACTGAATGAATAGTAACTGAAATCAAACTCGGGTTTCGATGAGCAGGATAACCCCCGAGGCCCAAATTCAAACCTAGTATCTCTAGGACATGCCAAAAGAAGAAGAGGATAGCTTTACATACCTTACGCGCGTCTTACGCTCGCTCAAACTCAATTCCCGTTTCGCCTTAATCTACAAATGGTCGATTACCAAAGGTAAGTTATAGATTCTAAGTATTTAACTTAAGGTCATGTTGGTCTACCGAAATTTCAAAGCACTTCCCCTATACATATGACATCCCCGAGAATTGTCTCGGCTCAAAACATCAACAACAACAACCCAACAACATCAACAATCACCATAAGCTACATTATGGCACAAATAGTCTCCTTTCTACATAGTTCAATAATTTCCATCCAAACTTCACATCATCAAACTAATATCAACATTTTTCCATATTCATTAACTAACTCAAGATTACTCAAATATTTCAATAACATTTCAAGCAACCTCAAGAATTCAAGCAATTCCGCCAATTCCATATTCTATCCAAAACTTCAACAAATGCGACGAAACTACCAAATCATCTTGTTTTCTTCCAAACTCATTAACAACAATCATAATTCACACTTAGAATCTCATTTCTATATTTATATAAAAATCATATAAAAATCACATAATTTGCCATAATGACATACATGCCATTTCAATGCCAAATTAAACCATCTAGCCTTCCTTTACATTATAATAATCATAACAACACAACTACCATGTTAAACAAAATAAATCCATCATTGTTCCATCATAACACCAACCACGGCCAACATGCCATATTTCTAACTTCATCCAATTTCATTCAACTTTCATTTCCAATACAAATTCCACAATAACCACAACTAGAATACAACATAAAATTCAACTCATCCTAACTATACAACATAACACCTATTCGGCCACATGCACACACATGCACACCCACTTTGCAAACTTCCATATTTCTATATATTATACTCATTTCCATATACTACAACACAAACAAACCTTCATAACATAAACAAAAGGGATGAATTCTTACCTTTTCCTTTCAACTTCTTCACTTAACTCAAGTGTGAGATTGATGAAACTAATGCTCAATCTTCCAAAACAACTACACCAAGTTGTAGAGGAGCCTTGAATTAGTAGGAATGTAACAAGAAAATAATTTTTGGAACAAGATTTTTGAGGGACAAAAATTTGGAGCCATGGCCGAATGGCCTTCTCCATTGCTCCTCTTGTTTTTCTTTGTTTTTCTCTCTTTCTCTTGTCTTGAAAGTTCTAGGGGATTTGATGAATAATTGCCCCTTTATATTATTTCCTCACATGGCCAAATTATATGGGCTTGGATATTTTTCTCCCTTTTTTTCAAGCTTGGCCGGCCACCCCTTTGGGTTGGGCTTGGCTTTATATATATATATATATTTTTTTTTTTTAAACTTTTCAAGCCCAATTATTTTGTCCATATTTTTGCTAGTCCATGAAGTCAATTTTCAAAATTCCAATTTTGCCCTTGGCCTTCCTCCGTATTTCCACATCAATATTTTTCATGAACAACACACATATATTATCTAAAATCAAAATAGCACCTCACCTCCTACAAGTCACAATTATTTCAAAATTTCCGAATACGCGAAGATGCGGGATATAACATTCTCCCCCCCTTTAGAACATTCGTCCTCGAATGTTAAATTAGCCTTATAGGGCCTCACAACCTGGCGGGGGAGTCTCTCCGTATGAGTAGCACACATAAACCTTTTGTAAATCAATACGACAAATTTAGAAATTCAGATTATTTGTAAATATAGGGAACAAGCGAGGATGCCGCTTCTTTATCGTTTCGCTATAAGACCTTAATAGAGGGTATGTCCCTGGTACGCAACCTCCTCACCTGACAATTCGTAATAGCTACGGTTGCTTCTCATAAGTTAATTCCTCGGTCCGGATGTCATCCACCGGAAATGTTTTAGAAGGGTCACCAACACCTCCACGGAGCACAAATACACGAAATATCGAATATACTGACTCCGGATCAGATGGTAAGTCTAGCTCATAGGCGACCTCGTCTACCTTCCAAATAGTTTGATACGGCTCGTATACTGCGGACGGAGTTCACTCTTACCGAAGCTCATCAGACACGTCATAAGTGATATTTTAGAAATAGCCAGTCATCAATCTAGAATTTTAACGATTGGCGTCGTTTATCCGTATATGATTTCTCGTCGACTCGAGCCATCAACCATCCCCAAGTGAGCTTTTGTCTTACTAACCGCTTTGTCGAACCATACCTGGCCCGCTCAACTTGGCTTTTCCCATATCGAACCAACCAATCGGGGATTTGCATTTTTCTATCTCACAAGGTTTCGTATTCGTATGGTGTCATCTGAATGTTAAGACGGTAGCTATTATTATTATAGGCAATTCCAATTAACGGCAATGATCACTTTCACTATCCTTGAAATCAATAATATAGACGTATAACATATCTTCCAGCTCCTAGATAGCGCGCTTGGCCTGTCCGGCGGACTGAGGATGAGATACTATGCCACGACTCACCTGAGTCCCCAATCCTTTCTGAGACGATCTCCAAAAGTTAGCCGTAAGCTAAGCACCTCTGGTCGGCGTAACGGATACGGAGTCCCGTGAAATCTTATTATCTCTTTAATACGCAATTTAGCATAATCCTCGACCGAATAAGTAGTTCTATCCGGAAGGAAATGGGCGACTCCGTCAATCTTTGACACTAATTCAATTAAAATCGTACCGCGCGGAGTGCGCGACAACCTATAATAAAGTCTATGTTGATTGTTTCTCATTTCCAAACTAAAATTTCCGTTTCCTGTAGCAATCCGCCGAGCCTTTGTTGCTCGATTTTGGACTTACTGGCAGTTTGGATATTGGCCAACGAACTCTGCACCGTACTGGAATGGCATCCTTGGACTGACGCTATTTTACCTTTTCCATAATCGATGATTCAACACTTCTCGGACAAAACCCCTAATATTTCCAGAACCGTCCAAACGGATTCTAGGGCTAACTAACCGATGGGTTTCACGAACTAATTCCTCCTTTTCGGATGCACACCGGTCAATTTGCCCATAGGTTTGCGACTAAGTGCGTCGCCATAACATTCGCTTTTTCGTGGGTGGTACAGAATATCGACGTCATGATCTTTCAATAATTCAAACCATCTTCCTTATCGCAAATTCAGCTTCTTTTTGCTTAAAATGTGTTAGGGGCTCTGATGGTCTATACAATTATCAGCGTGGACTTCATGTAAATAATGCCGCCATATCTTCAAAAACATAAATTACCATGACTAATTCTAGATCATGAGTGGAGTAATTTCTCTCGTGCGGATCCTTTACAAATATGGTCAAACACCACTTCATCCCGATAATCCACAAAATTTCATGGCGTATCTCCTCGGGTTTCATGTGATTAGTGGTCCATGGACTATTTCCTAATATTCAACGAACCCCTTTCTTTCCTTCAAAAATTTCCACACTACCAAACACTCGGTATTCCTATTACGATAATCGTTATCACCGGAAGTATTCGTTGAGTCTGATAATCCTTTCCGTTACTCTTTAGGACCTAGCTCGCAGCCATTTTCTTGCCTTTATTAGCAGTTCTTAAAACATATTACTGCATACTTATGTACAACATCCGTTTACCCGATAGGGGGGAATTAAATCATGAGATAAACGTATCACAATTCATGTTGGCGAAAAGCGTTTTCTTAAGGCGTCTTTCATTCTTTCCTTTCTTGACATCTAAAGATATTGTGATGCCGTTTTAAGTCTAACATAACACGTTCTCTCCCCCTTTAAGGGGCTGTACTTATACCCTATCCATGTCTTTTCCTCACGCCTATAACTCGATTAGCCTCACACGAGACCTTAATGGAGTCACGAGGCGATGTCAAAATCTTATCTGATAGCCGGTCCTCGAACGATGTAGTTAATGTAGCCACTTATCCTTTAGCAATCACACCCTTCTTTCACGTTTGTTCCTTGCCTTTCGTTCTGCTTCCTCGATAATCGAATTACTTGATATTCATATAATTCACCGTTCCATACCATGGATTTTTTTTTCTTTTTTGCTCTGCACTATTACATTCCGCATCCTTTTTGCAAATAATTTCGTGCTTTGCCGTCGGCTCTTTTTGAGGCTCGCTAATTACGTTTCTCACTTTCAACTTTTCGACGTTCGATCTCCTTATGTTCTACTCAATTACGCTCTTTTCTTTCCAAATATCGTTGTGTTAGAATTTTTCCAATGTCAACTCGTAGCAAAATCAATATCGCTTTACCTCGTAACATCTATACCATACCTTTCGCTTTGTCCCATAAATTTTGTCCACTTAATATCTTCCATATATTACAACACTAGCTATTAGGGTTCACCCATCGATCGACATAGTCAAAAGGGAGTCCTACACATGCATATACCTATATCTCGTCATTTCTTTTACAAGACATTTCCGATCACTTGCTCCAACTTACTCGAATTCCCGGAGCCGTGTGTTGCTCCTCTTCCTTTTTCACCAATCTAATCCGTCGCAACTTACGCGACCTCTATAAAGTTGCTAACCATTCCACATACTCTAATTTCCTTTAGATCACCCCAAATTTCCTATTTGTCTCTCATATCTATGTTTGTGAAAATTTCAATACATTTCCCGAGGGTCACCCATCCTGCATTGCTCGGTCCTAGCACGCTTAACCTTAAAACTTTAATGCACTTAGGTGCGTTAAGGCGGTATAATCGCATCAACTGCCCCGCACAACCTTTGTCACGTAATTTTAGGCAAGTCGGGGTCTTAACAATTTTCAAAACGTCCTCGTAGCGGGTCCCCCTCCGATCTAGGGAGGAGTCTTTCACTTTTCTCGACCATATAGTTACGTGTCGCCCCTTATCTAAATCCTCAATACTTACCTTCGTCTATATGTCTAATTCTACACAGCCCACAAATTTAAATTTTTATTCCACAAATTCCAACCCCAATCAATCGTCGGGAACTGGTAAAATATTTCCGTAAGGTTCTCTCCAACCACTAGCAGAAGGAAACTAAAGTCCGACAAACATTGCAGAACTTCTTAGTACTTAATTCACATAATTACCTCCATATATATATATATATAGAGTAGTAAGCGAACCATTTAATTTCCAACTACTTGTCATATGCTCCGTATTTTTTTCCAATAAGGTGAACTTAATCACTGGACATTTTTGCCCCTCAATATAGGCTCTTCTAAAGCAAAGTGTGATTGGGACATATTTTGGTCTGTTTAAATAAATCGCAAACTTTGCTGCTCACATACACTTTCTCGGAATAGATTTTCCCACATAAGGACGGTGCTTCTTACAAATGACATGAAGGATGTCTTTTAAACTTTAATTCAACACAACATTTACTCTATCGGTATCGACTTTCGTGACGTGTTAAGAACGTACATCTCATTTTCCTTTTTATAATGCGGAAAAATTTGGGCGGAGGTTCCTCTCGTATTTCTTATCTGTTCCAAAACTCGCGCGGAAATACAAACAATGCCTCACAGGCCAACATATATCCGTACGTATCATATCGTAACATAGCCACACAAGGCTAACAATTTCAAGTACAACCCCGAACGCAAGACATTCACAACACATCAAAACATGAATATGTCGGGACTTACCTTACGTACATAATTCAAGGGGCACCGGTGGCATTTTCATATTTATTTTCCTTTTCGACCTTCAACGTTGTATTTCAATCATACTTCAAATAACTTCCCAATATACATCTTTTATACCATTGCTTACACACCGTATAGCTTCCAATATCATCAATCATGTTCTATCGATACCGTCCTTCACCGAAATCACGGATTAGTAGGAAGGAATTCATTTCCTACGGCTAGCTCTATCGCACGATCTAAGATCCAAAGAAAGGCAACACCCTAAATGTCCATTCGTAGCCTCCGTTTATAGATGTGGTGCACGACACACCGATAAACAAGACTCTACGAGACACGGCTTGTAGTCATTCCGAGGACAAACCGCTGCGATACCACTTTTGTCACGACCCGACCCGTGGCCGCGACCGGCGCCCTATTTGGACACCCAAACAACAACCTCGTACTTTCGCTTAATCTTGATCGAATCATTATAATTTAGCTTAGCTCAAATATCATACTCATCATTATTAGCGTAGTGAAAATAAATACTATCTTAAGCGGTCGCGCGTGCAAGAGTGTCACATCAAAGTCAGAGGGCGGCGGAATATACATCGCCGAACATATATGCACATATACAAACATAAGGGCCATTATGGCCACCATAACAAACGGGACCGCATTCAGATGCAAATCATAAACAAATCGAACATACATAGGACCCACGACCCACACATATGACTACAGGCCTCTACAAATCGAAACAGAACATATGACGGGACAGGACCCCGCCGTACCCCAAATAATCATGTGTGCAAATGCGTATACATCACAAAAGATATGTACCAACATCCGGGCTCCGAATCAAAAGGAGCACTCGTAATAGCGAAATGTGTGGCTACTACTGCGCATCACGAACCTCATCACAAAAGTACCGCGGGCATGAAACGCGCCCCCCGAAGAAAAGGGGTCGATACGAAAAGATGTACCGAGTATGTAAAGCATAAAGTACGAAATCCAAACCATAATCGAAGTGAAGGGTACGTAGAGAGAAAATACCGGATCAAAGTATCGAATCATCAAGACACATGTACATAATGCAAATAGAAAATCATGCATAAGGCTCGAACGTGGTCACCACTCCGACGCTGGTGCCACAACACAAGATACTCCGAAGGTTTCAAATCTCCGTACAAACCCCGAACATATCATATCACACACATATCATATCGCGACGTCTCGCGTCAAGCAAAACAATTCATAAGCATTAGCCATATCACAAAGATAACTCCATATACGGTAACCGGCCCTATGGCGAGGTCTCGAAACCGCAACACAAAGATACTTCCGAATTTATCATGGTGCGCACGATCACAAACCGGCCCGGGAACCGGTGAACGAAATCATAGTATAGGCACGAGCAGTAGTAGTGCGAAAAGAAGCATATGCAAATACATAATCAAATTCCAAGGATCGACAAACAAATACGTATACATATTCATATTAAGATCGAAGGCTTAAAGTAAGCATTGGGTCCGTTTTAATTAATATACAAAAGTTGAGAGCCTTTAGATTTATAAAACGTTCGAAAAAATACTTCTTAACTATTCTCCAAAATTTAGTGTCGTTCACATTTAGAAGCTTTCATATCACTTATGGAACCGACCCGTGACGGAGTCTTAAATTCGTAGGCAAAGGTCCCATCTTTATGTCAAACCAAAGTAGATTAAATAAGACAAACGAAAGGAACCTTGGGACTAGTGGGCCCACCTCGGGTCAAATCGAGGCGGCGGGCATAAATCACGAACTTTAGACTCTATGGAGTCATCTATGTAAGTTTCGAAGCAATTCCATCACATTTGCGCAAATTATGGATATTCGAATAGTTTTCCAACAAAACATAGAAGTCATGATTCAATTGTACCGAATTTAATAGTAATCGAAATCAAACTCGGGTTTCGATGAGCGGGATAACCCCCGAGGCCCAAATTCAAACCTAGTATCTCTAGGACATGCCAAAAGAAGAAGAGGGATAGCTTTACATACCTTACGCGCGTCTTACGCTCGCTCAAACTCAATTCCGTTTCGCCCCGAGAATCTACAAATGGTCGATTACCAAAGGTAAGTTATAGATTCTAAGTATTTAACTTAAGGTCATGTTGGTCTACCGAAATTTCGGCAGCACTTCCCCTATACATATGACATCCCCGAGAATTGTCTCGGCTCAAAACATCAACAACAACAACCCAACAACATCAACAATCACCATAAGCTACATTATGGCACAAATAGTCTCCTTTCTACATAGTTCAATAATTTCCATCCAAACTTCACATCATCAAACTAATATCAACATTTTTCCATATTCATTAACTAACTCAAGATTACTCAAATATTTCAATAACATTTCAAGCAACCCTCAAGAATTCAAGCAATTCCGCCAATTCCATATTCTATCCAAAACTTCAACAAATGCGACGAAACTACCAAATCATCTTGTTTTCTTCCAAACTCATTAACAACAATCATAATTCACACTTAGAATCTCATTTCTATATTTATATAAAAATCATATAAAAATCACATAATTTGCCATAATGACATACATGCCATTTCAATGCCAAATTAAACCATCTAGCCTTCCTTTACATTATAATAATCATAACAACACAACTACCATGTTAAACAAAATAAATCCATCATTGTTCCATCATAACACCAACCACGGCCAACATGCCATATTTCTAACTTCATCCAATTTCATTCAACTTTCATTTCCAATACAAATTCCACAATAACCACAACTAGAATACAACATAAAATTCAACTCATCCTAACTATACAACATAACACCTATTCGGCCACATGCACACACATGCACACCCACTTTGCAAACCTCCATATTTCTATATATTATACTCATTTCCATATACTACAACACAAACAAACCTTCATAACATAAACAAAAGGGATGAATTCTTACCTTTTCCTTTCAACTTCTTCACTTAACTCAAGTGTGAGATTGATGAAACTAATGCTCAATCTTCCAAAACAACTACACCAAGTTGTAGAGGAGCCTTGAATTAGTAGGAATGTAACAAGAAAATAATTTTTGGAACAAGATTTTTGAGGGACAAAAATTTGGAGCCATGGCCGAATGGCCTTCTCCATTGCTCCTCTTGTTTTTCTTTGTTTTTCTCTCTCTTTCTCTTGTCTTGAAAGTTCTAGGGGATTTGATGAATAATTGCCCCTTTATATTATTTCCTCACATGGCCAAATTATATGGGCTTGGATATTTTTCTCCCTTTTTTTCAAGCTTGGCCGGCCACCCCTTTGGGTTGGGCTTGGCTTGCTTATATATTTTTTTTTTTTTTTTTTTTTTTAAACTTTTCAAGCCCAATTATTTTGTCCATATTTTTGCTAGTCCATGAAGTCAATTTTCAAAATTCCAATTTTGCCCTTGGCCTTCCTCCGTATTTCCACATCAATATTTTTCATGAACAACACACATATATTATCTAAAATCAAAATAGCACCTCACCTCCTACAAGTCACAATTATTTCAAAATTTCCGAATACGCGAAGATGCGGGATATAACAGAAATATCAACAACGCATTTCTTTTCTTCCAAATTCATAAACCATACTAACAATCTACCCATTAGCAACATTATTTACATAAATACAAAAGACCACATTAGAATCACATTAGCTTCCAAATCAGCCCATAAATGTTCTCTACTTCAACTTGGACCATTAAATCATCATTTTCACCATAGAATCCATACAACAACAACCAACCATACTAAATAAAATTAGTTCATCATGTTCTACAAAACAACACCTATACACGGCCATATACCAACTTCCATATTTCCATGAATTTCGTTTGTTTCTACATCACATATTCCATAACAAAAACAACTAAAATACTAAGTAACATTAATTCATTCCTTGCCATGTACAACACCATACATACGGCCAACACACCCCCATGCAAATTTCATGATTTTCATTCACTTCCTACACACCACAACAACACACAAACATGCTAAATACAATTTATCCAATACTCCTACTACACCACACACACACATGGCCAACACCCACACACAACCGGCCTCACCCCAACATGCCATATCTCATAAATTTCATCCATTTTTACATAATACAACACATATAAACCATCCATAACATATAAAAACAAGATTAAACTCACCTTTCTTCACAACTTCACAACTTGGCTAAGGTGGTGGATGAAGAAAACGAGTAGTCTATTGCTTCCAACAACACTTCCACGTTAATGAGCACCCTTCAATTAGTAAGTTTGCATGAAGAAATAATTTTTTTGATGGCCAAATCTTGGTCTTGGTTTCTCTTGTTGTTGGCCGAATGGCCCTTCTTCCTCTTCTCCAATCTTCTTGAAAATTCTCTAAGCTTCTAAATGTTGGAAGATGATTAATTAGTCATCCTTATACACATATATAATTTGCACAAGTGGCCCTATGGCCCACATCTCACACATGGCCACATATGGCCATTTTCATGAAATACAAGTTTCTAAAATTTCACTTCTAGCCCCAAATTCTCATGAAATGTCTAGCTTCCCATAATTCATCTTTTGGTCCCAAATTTTCCTTATTCCAAATTTACCCTTAACATTCCATACCAATAAAAAGATGAGTATGCAACTTATGTACTTTTAACAAAATCGAAAAAAATTGCAACCTTATCCTTAACTTGACGCAACCGGCTTAGAATATTCCAACGTACAAAGTACGGGGTATAAAATCCTTTTCCCCTTTAGAACATTCGTCCTCGAATGTTCAACTAATCGTATAGGGTCTTAAGAATCTCGACTTAAACTTTTCCTTCCTTAATTCCCTTTACTCGACTGGTAACATTCTAGGCACATTATCTCGTGTCGTCTCTTAATCTTTAACTCAAACCCTTCCGTATCCATTCCATAGCTTGTTTTTCCGTTTCACACTTGCCTTTGTATTTTAGCTACATAGATCACATCACAACCTTGGCCACTTTCTCACTAGACTTTACTTATTTTCACAACACCTCCATTATACCCACATTGTCCCTTATTCGCAATCAATCCTATAACATAACACTTCTTAACCCTTTACTCTTTTTAATCCACTTTATCCTTAATATCTCACAAGATGTCTTATCAATACATTCATATACATCACAATTCCTTCCTTCGTACTCTTGTCTTAATCTCATTCTTACTATCGACGACCTTTCAAGTCGTATTACAAACACATATCTCATTCTCTTTTTATTTTTTTTTTTTGAAAAAATTTACAGAGTTTCCTCTATATTTCTTACTATCTCAAAACACCGCACGCAGAAATACCAACAATGCCTCACAAGGCCAATATATGTACATATATCATATCATATCACAGCCACACAGGGCTCTCAATATCATCAACAGTACACAAATGATAAACATACCTCGTATGCCCAACTCAAACGGCACCTGTTACACTTTCTTGTTTACTTTCCCCCTTTAGTCTTCAACTTGTATTTCAATCGCAACTTCAATATCTTTCCCAACATATATCTTTCATACCTTTGCTTACCTGTGTGCTTAGTAACTTCCAACGTCATCAATCACTTTCTTCTATCAGTGTCATTCTTCAGCTGCAATCACAAATCAGGGTAAGGAGTCCCATCTCCTATGACTTGGCTTTATGGCACGATCTCAGATGTGAAAGAAGAGTAACCACCCTAGATGCCCCGTAGCCTCCTATTTATAAGTGTGGCGCGCTACACACCATAAACAAGACTCTACTGGACACGACTTTGCAGACAACCCCTTGGACGAACTGCTCTGATACCAATTTGTCACACCCTTAATCCGATAGGGTGTGATGGGCACCCGACCCTTACCTAGGGCCGAGCGAACCCGCAGACTTTCGTAATACTCATACCGGGCCCACAAAACATAACATAAGCACGTTACGAAAATTTTTTTATTTTCAGAAAACAAACATGCCTTTCATCATTTTTTTTTTTCAAATTAAATAAAGCTAGCATCGTATGAAATCTGTAAACATATGAGGTTCATAACATAATGCATAATAATACATCGGCTTACATAGCCGCTTACAAAACCGACATTTCACACACACGACACTGTCTACAAAGTCTCTACCAACATCTCAGATACCATACAAAAGCACTCAGACTCGGCAAAGACTCGGGGAAATGGAGCTCGCCAATCCGGTGGAACATCTTCGCTAACATCACCTACTCATCTCGTGGGCAACAACGCGGCATGAAACGCAGCCCCGAAGAAAGGGGTCGGTTGAAATATGTACGAGTATGTAAAGCATGGGATATCGTAAACAGAACCGTACTGAAACGAGGAGAACAGAAAAGTAATACAATAACCAGAACTCATAACACTTGCTTTTGAACCATAAATTATACATATCAATTCCATATTCAGCTCATCATGGACCGAGGAACAGAGTCGAAAAATCATCTCGTACACGTACATAGATATAACATGCCCCGTCCTCTAGATAGGGACGCGGTAGGTAAAACCATCGGGGACGCATATACATATATCGTGCCCCGCCCTTTAATGAGGGACGCGATAAGTAAAATCATCATATCATATACATATAACGTGCCCCGGCCCTCTAATGAGGGACGCGGTAAGTAAAATCATCATATGCATGTACATGTTACGTGCCCCGACCCTCTAGTGAGGGACGCGGTAACGGAATCATCATATGCCATCCCGGCCACCTCCTCCATATCATCATATCATATAACGTGCCCCGGCCCCGCTAGCAAGGGACGCGGTAAATATAACGTGCCCCGCCCCCCTAGTGAGGGACGCGGTGAACAATGCAACGAAGTGCACGAATACATGCCCATCCGAGACGCGGGAAAGAGATAATAACGACTCGCACGAGCGAGTAGTGAGAAACCATATGCACAAATCATCATATACATACCGTGACACTTCATAACATCATAACTTATCATATGAGCTGACATTAACCGATGTGGGATTGGCCTAAACCAATGTGCGATTTGCCTAAACCGAGTGGAATTTGCCTCACCCCCGGGTTTGCCCCCACCATTGGGTTTGCCCCCACCACCGCTTCGATTCCAACCGATCATATTCCGGTATACATACATATAACATATAACGTGGCATATATACACGATACCCGACCGAAAGGGGCTCGGCGTCCGACACATCATATTTCGGAATACAAAGATAGGCGCACAATATCATAACCGGCCGGGACTTGGCGAAAAATGTAACAACGTAATGCACGAGTGAATATGAGTAACCGAATACGCTTTAAAACATTTTCAAAGACTCAATAGGTTAATCAAAACGAACCATCATTTTTAAGCCAAAGCATAGTCAAATCAGATTTTCTTCCGAATATCACTCGGGAACATATCAAACCGTACTTTAGAAACCATAGTTACGTATCAAAATCATGTGCATGAAAATCCTTATTTCAGACTCAACCGATAAATAAGTAATCATACTCGGGGGTCGGAAAGATAGTCATATTGAATTCTTTCAAAAATAGGTCGTTAGAACCAAACATAGAGAGTCGCGGGACCCACGGACGAGCTTCAACCCAATCCGGGCCCGCCTATGAAAATTAAAGTCTTTACTCGTCATGAAGTCATTTGCGAAGATATCAAAGCGATCCGAGCTTTTTCTTGAAAGTTACGGTCGTTCGTAGTTTCGGAATCGTTTGGGAACAAAACTCTTTTGAAAGCAAAACTTTTATGCAACTTTTGAAATTTAGTGATACAAAGACATAAGATCCTTTCGGAACAAACCGTATACATAGTGTTTCAAATCCAATCATATCAAGGACATACGGATCATAGCTTGACCATATTAAGGATGCCAACATCACAAAGCAAATATGAATCATAAACATGTTCGGATTTTACGAATAGAATTACCCCAAGGCTCATAACGTATCATAGCTTAGTCATCTCTAAGACATGCCAAAAGAAGAAAAGGTAAGCTCTACATACCTTGATTGCTTCCTAAGCTAATCCAAACTCAAGTCTCGGCTTCTCCAAATCTACAACACGTCATTAGACACCAAACATTAGTCATAGGCACCTCGGAATCCCATTTTAAGCTCGCACTTTATTTACAGAAATTTGGGTAGCATTTCCCCAGTAACTTCAACACCCCGAGAATTTAACTCGGCCAAATTCATCAACAACAATACCAACAAACATTCTAACAACATCAACCATTAATTCAAAACGCACTTTAACATCAACAACCCTTTCTCGCACAATGCGACGGCATTCCAATTATGTTCAAATCAACATATATAATCAATCCAACATCATTGCTCACGCGTTCAAATACCAATCCAAAACCATTCAAACATGATTCAATAACATTTCCAACAATCCACAAAATTATTCAAAACAACCCAACCAAAACATCAGGCTACCCGAAACCTTCCAAGTCCAAGGAAATATCAACAACGCATTTCTTTTCTTCCAAATTCATAAACCATACTAACATTATTTTCATAAATACAAAAGACCACATTAGAATCACATTAGCTTCCAAATCAGCCCATAAATGTTCTCTACTTCAACTTGGACCATTAAATCATCATTTTCACCATAGAATCCATACAACAACAACCAACCATACTAAATAAAATTAGTTCATCATGTTCTACAAAACAACACCTATACACGACCATATACCAACTTCCATATTTCCATGAATTTCATTTGTTTCTACATCACATATTCCATAACAACAACAACTAAAATACTAAGTAAAATTAATTCATTCCTTGCCATGTACAACACCATACATACGGCCAACACACCCCCATGCAAATTTCATGATTTTCATTCACTTCCTACACACCCCAACAACACACAAACATGCTAAATATAATTTATCCATCACTCCTACTACACCACACACACACACGGCCAACACCCACACACACACGGCCTCACCCCAACATGCCATATCTCATGAATTTCATCCATTTTTACATACTACAACACATATAAACCATCCATAACATTTAAAAACAAGATTAAACTCACCTTTCTTCACAACTTCACAACTTGGCTAAGGTGGTGGATGAAGAAAACTAGTAGTCTATTGCTTCCAACAACACTTCCATGTTAATGAGCACCCTTCAATTAGTAAGTTTGCATGAAGAAACAATTTTTTTGATGGCCAAATCTTGGTCTTGGTTTCTCTTATTGTTGGCCGAATGGCCCTTCTTTCTCTTCTCCAATCTTCTTGAAAATTCTCTAAGCTTCTAAATGTTGGAAGATGATTAATTAGTCATCCTTATACACATATATAATTTGCACAAGTGGCCCTATGGCCCACATCTCACACATGGCCACATATGGCCATTTTCATGAAATACAAGTTTCCAAAATTTCACTTCTAGCCCCAAATTCTCATGAAATGTCTAGCTTCCCATAATTCATCTTTTGGTCTCAAATTTTCCTTATTCCAAATTTACCCTTAACATTCCATACCAATAAAAAGATGAATATGCAACTTGTCACACCCTGGTTTTACTAGGGTGTGATGGGCACCCGACCCCATGCTCGGAGCCGAGCGAACCCGCGGACTCTTATTACAGACATAAACTTTCGGACTCTTAATCAGACGAAAATGACAAGTACAACAAATATTTTGGAAATAACCTTTGTAGTTTACAAATCGACAGAATCTGTAATCATATGGAATCTACTGCAAATACAGAATGACACGTCGGCTGATGGAGCCGCTCACAATCGACATTCGAATCCACAACTCGTCCGCAAAGTCTCTACCACATAATCGTAACACATAACATGCATAATCTCGACACGGCGGCACTCCAGGAGCAAGTGGAGCTTGCCAACGCCGCCGGAACATCTCCTACGAGCTCGTACTCATCCGGGTGTACCGCGCGGCATGAAACGCGGCCCGAAGAACAGGGGGTCGATTTTAATATGTACTGAGTATGTAAAGCATAAAGACTAACAACAGAATCATAACTGAACAGAGGATACGGAACATAAATGCAATAGCCGGAGTATCAGAAATGCTTACTCATAAAACATGGGCAAATGCATAACAGAAAATATGCCAAAGTCGGTCCCCATCATGAGACTCGGAAATGATGGTGGTCGCCCCCCGGACGCCGGCGCCACAAGATATCATATCAAATCGGAATGTGCACATATCATAATATATCGATGGTCATATCATATCACATCATATCGAGTGTGTACATGGCACAAGATACCCACAACCCATGTACATATATACCGCCCTCACATCGAGGCACGGCGAACAATGCAGTGGAAAACGCTTGATAACATATCCTGGCCCGGGCTCAGTGAAGGAAACATTGAGGCATCCACGAGTGGAGTAGTGGAAAACTTATGCATCATAAAATATTTATAAAGACTCGACAGAATAATCCGAGCGGCAGGTCATTTAGGAAAGAAATCAGACGATAGTCATAGCACGTACCTTTCGGATGCCGCGGGGGATTATATCAAATTAAAACTTCTGGGATTATTTGTGCATGTCAAAATACAAAACATTTACAAGAACTCGATAGCATAATTCAGATGACAAATCATATGAAAGAAATTGAGCGATAATCATAGTATTCTTTCCGAAATCGTTGCATATTTCGAAGTATGTATAAGACTCATTAAAATAATTAAAGCAATTGTCGCTTAGTAGTTAGAAGAGTAATTAAGAGTTTCCTTTGGTTTCTTGTTCAAAAATCAGCCAAACGGAACAATAAAGAAAAATTCAGGAATAGTGGGCCCACCTCGGGTCAAATGAGGTGGCGAACATAAATCATGCATTTTAACTTCATGACGTTACTTATGAGGGTTTTATGGTAATAGGATTTCATTTACACAAATTCTAGAGGTTTAGTTAGCTTTTCTAAGTATTTGCAACCTAATTAGTTCAATTCCACTGAATGAAAAAGGGGCGATTTCGGACGTAGATTCAGAAGAGTAGAGTTATCCCCGAGGTCCAATTTCAAACCTATTATATCTAGGACATGCCAAGAGAAAGAATAGGAGAGCTTTACATACCTTTCTTGCTTGTTAAGCTCGTCAAGACTCCAATCCCGTTTCGTCAAAATCCTACAAATGGTCACATTTACCAGTTACTATTCAACTTCCAACTTGGGTTTAGTATTTGACTACCGAAATTTCGACAAAGATCTCCCCTATAAATATGATAGCCCCGAGATTCAAACTCGGCCAAAACAGCAACAACCATACCAACAACAATATATAACAACATCAACAATCGACTAGAAACGCATTCTAGCGCAAATAGTCTTATTTTCCAAATAATGCAACAACTCCAAATCCAACTTTACACTTACAAACCAATATCAATATGTTCATATTCACATACTAATTTAAAATCATTACAACACAATTCGGAAGTATTTCATATCGTTTCCCTAGGATATTCATAAGATATACCAAATATACCAACTTTCCGCCAACACCATATTTCATCCGAAGCTTCTAATCTTTAGCATATTTATTCACAACATGTTTTCGTCTTCCAAGTTCATCAACAATCATCATAATTTGTACTTTAGCAACTTGATTACCATAATGACATAAAATCATACTAAATCGACATAAGCTTCCACATTTTATTTCAATGCAAACTTACATCATTTTACCTACATTTACATTGCAAGGATCACGACAACACAACTAACATATTAAACAACATTAACCATTTCCATTCCAACTTCAATGTACCACACGGCCATACCATATATTTCCAACTTCAACCAAATTCTTTCAACCTTCATTTCCAATATAATTTCCATCATAACCACAACTAGAATACAACATAAAATTCAACACACTATAGGTATACACATATACACACACGGCCACATGCATATATGTATATCCACTTTGTAAACTTCCATATTCCCATAGTTTCTACTCATTTTCATATACTACAACACAACCAAACCTTCATAACATAATAAAAAAGGATGAATTCTTACCTTTTTCTCCAATCTTCTTCACTTGAGTAAGTTGTCCATTTGAAGAAACAAGTCCTCTTCCTTCCAAACCAACTACACTAAGTTGTAAAGGACACTTAATTTGGTAGGAAAACCACAAGACAATAATTTTTGGATCAAGATTTTGAGGGGTAAAATTTTCCATGGCCAAACCCGAAATGGTCCCTTTGGTGTTCTTGGTTTTTCTTCTTTCTCTTCTCTCTTTGTTTCTTGAAAATTCTAAGGATAAAGGCTACTTATATTAATTAATCACATGGGAAATTTGCATTAAAATCTTGTGGGCTTGGCCCTTCAGGGCCGGCCACCCCTTAAGTATTGGGCCCAAATTTTCTTTTCATTTATTTGGCCCAATGGATTAAAATTCTTGTTTTATAGTTCCCGAAACTAATTTCTGAAATTCCAACTTTGCCCTTGGCCTTTCATAATATTTCCTTGAGCCACTTTGTAAATTTCCCATTTTACCCCTAGCCTTTCCTCATATTTCCACATCCAAAATTTTCATAACCAACTTATGTACCAAACGAAGTCAAATTATAATCTTGTCCTTAACTTGTCACAATTATCTCAAATTATCCGAACGCAAAAAATACGGGGTATAACACAACTTATGTACTTTTAACAAAATCGGAAAAAATTGCAACCTTATCCTTAACTTGACGCAACCGGCTTAGAATATTCCAAGGTACAAAGTACGGGGTATAACATATATGCTGTTTGAAGGACCGCTAGAACTGGAAGCTCCGCCACGACCTCTACCACGGCCTCGCAATGTCCGAATACTCGCCCCCATAGGGCGCATAGCTACGAAGAAGATGAACCGAAGAACCGATCCAAGAGAGGGTCGAGCCATACCACCCGTACCACCTCCATAAGGACACTCTCTCATCATATGGCATTGACGGCCGCAAGAAAAACAAGCAC
>NW_026715434.1:0-20446 GCF_029784015.1 Lycium ferocissimum | reverse complement strand
CCCGGCCGCTCCTCCACCCCCCGGGCATAGTTCGACTCGGGGGGAGGTCCATGCCCCAATCAAAGGAAAACCATCGACATACAATCGCCAATCAAATAATCGTCCACCATAACAAATCGGGTGTACCGTCGGCCATGTCCGCCACACACAGTGGCGTACTCGGCTAAAGAATCAAACCCAGCCGCACCGACGCTCCTACCATTCCGCCGCAAATGTATAAACTCGTGAACCCCCGGCACGTTCGGGCCTCTCGGGGTAGAAAGGCAGAAAAGCCTCTCGTGAACTCATCCCATACCGGGTGGCGCGCCCTCACCCGTACGCCGCCCCCCATGACCCGAAACCAATTGGCCGCCATATCGTGCGCCGATACGACCGACGGGGCCCACCGACTCCCCCGAGGCCCCACGAGTCGCAGCGTACGCCGCATCTCTCTCGATAAACTCCTCGGTCCCTCCCCGCGTTTTGACCCGAAAAACTCGGCGGATTACATGTCGAGAAATATCGACCCTCTCGTCGTCCACGTCCACCAAGATCATCTCCACCCCCTCGTCTCGTACCTCGCCCTCGCTACCAATCGGTCATCACCGACAGCATCCTCAAAGACCCCCGTCCTCCGCCCCAGCCGAGAGCCCGGAGGACGGCACTCGAACCCCGGAGCCGGGCGCGGGGCCGCCGCCCGTCCCGTCGGCAAGTTACACCTCGCATTTTTATGCGTATTCAAAATCGGGAAACAATTCGGAATGGTAGGAATTAAGGTTCAATTGGATTCTACTTAAAGCGGCATGTGATGTTTAAGGAAATATTGACGTGGAAATATTGGAAAGGACTAAGGGCAAAATTGGAATGCTCGAAAATGGTTTCATGAATCACCAAAAATATGGGCTAAGTAATTGGGCTTGGAAAATGGAAAAAAAAAAATAGAATAAGAGGCTCAATTTAAAAGGTGGCCCATGGTCCATTAACAAGGATCCAAGCCCAACAAAAATTCATCCATGTGATGAATTTATTAAAGGCCACCTAATGGTCAAGAATCTCTAGAATTTTCAAGACAAGAGAAAGAAGGAGAAAACAAGAAAATTCAAGAACAAAATAAGGGCTATTCCTACTAAGCGAGGGAGAAACCAACCCTCCAAATTTGATTCCAAAAATTGTTTTCTTGCTATATTCCTACCAATTCAAGGTCCTTTTACAACGTGGTGCAAATATTTCTAAGATAATCCATTGGTTTCTGCTGCTTGGACAAGTTAGTAGAAGTGAAGAAACTTGAGAAGAAAGGTAAGAATTCATCTTTTCTAATTATGTTTTGAAGGTTTGTGTTGTGGAATATGGAAATGAATAGAAAAGATAGAAATAAGGAAGTTTGCTAAGTGAATACGAAAAATGGTTTATAGCCGTGCATGTATATATGTTGTACGTCCATAGTGATGTTGAATTCCATGTTGTTTCTTAGTTGTGGTTATTGTAGAAATTGTATTGGGAATGAAAGTTGAATGAAAATGGAATGAAGCTGAAATCGTCTATGGCCGTGGTATATGATAGAGGAATAGCGATGGATTTATTTTGTTTAACGTGTTAGGTTGCGTTATTGTGATCATTATAATGTAAGTGAAGATTATATGGGTTAAGTTTGCATGAAATGGAATGGGAAGAGTTATGTCACATTAATGTGATTTTTATGACATTAAGATCTGCGAAGTTGTTAAGGTGTAAATTGTTGTTGTTGGAGACGAATTAGTAAGGTAAGTAGAAATGCGTTGGAATGGTTTTGTTTCACATATGAGAATTTTGGATGGAATATGGAAATTGATGAAAATTGTCGAATATTGGACATATAGCTTGAAAATGCTCTTAGTTATGTTTAAATGATCTCAAATTAGTGAATGAATATATAAACGTTGATGTTGGTTCGAATGTGCGCAATTGGATTGAAAGTTGACATACTATGTAGTAAGGAAGACTACTTATGTTGGAATGTGTTTTGGATCGGTTGTTTATATTGTTGATGTGCCCGTTGGTATTGTTGTTGATATTTGGGCCGAGCCATATTCTCGACGGTGCGTGTTTAAGGGGAAATGCTGCCGAAATTTCGCAGACAAGTATTGGCTAAGGTCAAGATTGAAAGTCTCATGAATAGTAACTGCAAACGTGACCATTCGTTGCAGATTCTAGGCGAAACGGGATTGGAGATAAAGCAAGCATAAGACGTCCGTAAGGTATGCCGCGAAGCTATCCCCTCCTTCCTTTGGCATGTCCTAGGTGTAATAGGCTTGAATTTGAGCCCTCGGGGGTTATTCGTTCATCGAAATTCGATTCCGAAATCGAGCACTATTCATTCAAATAAGCAGTGAACTAGAATACTTATATCTTGTTGGGAAATGTTCAAACGTCCGTAACCTGCGTGAACGTGAAACTCGTTTGAAACTTCGATGACTCCATTAAGTGATAATTTATAAAATCTTTTCAAAATCACTCCGAAGCGGAGTGTGATATTTTATTATTTAAACTTTTTCAAAACCACCCCGGCAGGGGTGTGATATATTATTTTCTATGGCTTTTTCTAAAACCACTCCGAAGGGGGTGCGCACAAACCACCCGAAGTGAGTGTGATATTTTATAAAACTTTTTAAAACCACTCCGGGGCGGGGGTGCGATATATTTATTATTATTATTACTATTATTATATGCCCGAAGGGGCTAGGATTAGTATTATGTCGCGAGTGGCATGCCCGACGGGGGGCTGTAGCCGTATGCCGCGAGTGACATGCCCGGCGGGCTAGATGCCGACAGTATGTCCGATGGGGGCTGTGATAGACGTATGTCGGACCGGCATGCCCGGCGGGGCCATCATTTTACGTCGGGGCCGCATGTCCGACGGGCCAGATAGACGTATACCGGACTGCGCACCCGGCGATTAATATTGTTATTATTAATATTATTATTATTACTATTATTATTATTATTATTATCATCATATTATTATTATTATTATTATCATCATTATCATTATGCTGAAGCGTGCAACGAAGGGGCCACCATTATTATTGTTAGGTCGAAGCGCGCCGTCCGGTGGACTATTTTTAAATATTTAATTCATGTCAGTAACCTAAACTTGCTTTCCGATGTACTTTTCTCGAATTACGCTTTAGTAATGTTTTACATACTCGCACATATTCCGTAATCGACCTCTCCTTCGGGTCGCGCTCACGCCACGTGTGCACATCCGATGAAGAGAAGACTTGTTAGAAGTTGTCCTCCGCGGATTGCGAGCTCCACCTCCGTTCGGAGTGTTGCCGAGTCAAAGTGTTCGTGTTGCATGGTTTTAGCATATGTTAGAGACTTTGGTGATGCTGTCCCGGATAGTGCGTCGGGGAAGTGCGAATAATTTGTAAATGTTAAGCGAGTATGTAATTTTATAATGATTATTGTTTGAAAAGTTTCATGTTTTTTAAAAAAAAAATTTTCGAAATGACAGTTTTTAGTAACGCGAACGTTTAAGTGGTTCGCTCGACTCGAGAGGGTCGAGGCCCATCACACCCCAAGAAGGTCGGGGTGTGACAAAGTGGTATCGAGCAGTCGTCCTAGGGTTGTCTCGCAAAGTGTCGGTCCGTAGAGCCTTGTTTTTGTGTGGTTGCGCGCCACATTTATAAACAAGAGCTGGCTACGGGGCATCTAGATTGTTGACCTTCTTTCATATCTAAGAATTGTCGACCTTTCTTCATATTTAAGATCGTGCTTATAGAGCCCAACATAGGGTATGAAGTCCCTCGTACTAACCTCCTATTTTACAAATGGACGACGTCGATAAAAGAAAGCGACCTACGACATCAACAACTGCAAGAAGTGATATGGTAAACAACCCAGCGCGGACGAGGCACGTTGGACGAAAGGTAAGAATATCATGACCGAAATGTAAGAGAATGGAAGTCAAGGTGAGCATTAAGAAATCAAAAAGGGTAAAACGGTAATTGCAAGAGAAGGGACGAAGTTGCGAGCACGCCTCGGAATTTGTAACCGTGGATCGGCCCCAAATTATGTAATAAAGGCTATATGAGAAAGCGTACGGTATATTAAGGCACCAAACCCCACCAAAGTTTCTAAGGTTAAGCGTGCTCGTACGGGAGCAATTTCATGATGGGTGACCCCCGGAAGTATGCCAAATTTTCGCAAATATTGATCCAAGGGACAATGAGAAATTAGAATGTACAAGATGGTCGTTGGAGGTCGTAAAAGGAGCCACCCAAAGACGCGACAAAGCAGATTAGAGAAGAGACAAAGTACGCTATGGTTTTGGAATTAGGATAGGCTTGAACCACGTTTGGAAACATTTTGTGGATTAGTTGGATAATGACTATGTATACACATATGAATGGGCATGATGCCCTCATCGTGATTAAATTAGTGGATACGGTATCCCAACGTGAGGACCTGGCGTGTAAGGGATTCTCCCTTAAAGGGGGGAGAATATATCATATTCGACTTAACAAGAACGAGTATGAAGAAAAAGGACGACTATAAGAAGGATCCTCCGTGAGTATCATACCACCCCACGAGTTAGTTGAACATTCGAGGACGAATGTTCTAAAGGGGGGGGGATGTTACACCTCGCATTTTACGCGTATTCGAAAAATGGAAACAATTCGGAATGGTAGGAATTAAGGTTCTAATTGATTCTACTTGGTGTGCATGTGATGTTTAAGGAAATATTGACGTGGAAATATTGGAAAGGACTAAGGCAAAATTGGAATGTCGGAAAATGGTTTCATGAATCACCAAAAATATGGGCTAAGTAATTGGGCTTGAAATGGAAAAAAAAAAAAAAAAAAAAAAAAAATAGAATAAGAGGCCCACTTAAAAAGCTGTGGCCGGCCATGGTCCATTAACAAGGATCCAAGCCCAACAAAAATTCATCCATGTGATGAATTTATTAAAGGCCACCTAATGGTCAAGAATCTCTAGAATTTTCAAGACAAGAGAAAGAAGGAGAAAACAAGAAAATTCAAGAACAAAAAATAAGGGCTATTGCCAAGGAGGAGAAACCAACCCTCCAAATCTTGATTCCAAAAGTTGTTTTCTTGCTATTCCTACCAATTCAAGGTCCCTTTACAACGTGGTAATTATTTTTAAAGATAATCCATTGTTTCGGCTGCTTGACAAGTTAGTAGAAGAAGAAAACTTGAGAAGAAAGGTAAGAATTCATCTTTTCTAATTATGTTTGAAGGTTGTGTCAGGAATATGGAAATGAATAGAAAAGATAGAAATAAGGAAGTTTGCTAAGTGAATACTAAAAATGGTTTATAGCCGGGCATGTATATATGTTGTACGTCCATAGTGATGTTGAATTCCATGTTGTTTCTTAGTTGTGGTTATTGTAGAAATTGTATTGGGAATGAAAGTTGAATGAAAATGGAATGAAGTTGGAAATTGGCCTGGTATCGTGGTGGTATATGACAGAGGAATAGCGATGGATTTATTTTGTTTAACGTGTTAGTTGCGTTATTGTGATCATTATAATGTAAGTGAAGATTATACGGGTTAAGTTTGTACGAAAAATGGAACGGAAGAGTTATGTCACATTAACGTGATTTTATGACATTAAGATCATGAAGTTGTTAAGGTGTAAATTGTTGTTGTCAGAGATGAATTAGTAAGTAGAAAATGCGTCGTGGAATGGTTTTGTTTCACATATGAGAATTTTGGATGGAATATGGAAATTGATGAAATTGTTGAATATTGGACATATAGCTTGAAATGCTCTTAGTTATGTTTAAATGATCTCAAATTAGTGAATGAATATATAAACGCTGATGTTGGTTCGAATGTGCGCAATTGGATTGAAAGTTGACATACTATGTAGTAAGGAAGACTACTTATGTTGGAATGTGTTTCTGATCGGTTGTTTATATTGTTGATGTGCTCGTTGGTATTGTTGTTGATATTTTCGGGGCCGAGCCATATTCTCGGATGCGTGTTTATTAGGGAAATGCCGAAATTTCGAGACAAGTATTGGCTAAGGTTGAAGATTGAAAGTCTCATGAATAGTAATCGGTAACGTGACCATTTGTGTATTCCCAGCAAAACGGGATTGGAGATAGCAAGCATAAGACGTCCGTAAGGTACGTGAAGCTATCCTCTCCTTCCTTTGGCATGTCCTAGGTGTACTAGGCTTGAATTTGAGCCCCTGGGGTTATTCCGTTCATCGAAATTGACCAAACACTATTCATTCCGCTGCGAGTGAACTAGAATACTTATATCTTGTCAAAATGTCCAAACGTCCGTAACTTGCAGGAATGTGATCGAATCGCCTTTGAAACTTCATAGATGACTCCATTAAGTGATAATTTATAAAACCTTTTCAAAATCACTCCGGCGGAGTGTGATATTTTATTATTTAAACTTTTCAAAACCACCCCGGGGGTGTGATATATTATTTTCTAGGGCTTTTTTAAAACCACTCCGAAGGGGGTGCGTACAAACCACTCCGGCGGAGTGTGATATTTTATAAAACTTTTTAAAAAACCACTCCGAAGGGGTGCGATATTTTATTATTATTATTACTATTATTAATATGCCCGGCGGGGCTAGGATTAGTATTATGTCGCGAGTGGCATGCCCGACGGGGCCGGTGTGGTAGCCGTACGCGCGGAAAGTGACATGCCCCGAAGGGGCGGGGATGCCGGGGGGGGCGCATGTCCGACGGGGCCAGGATAGACGTATGTCGGACCGCATGCCCGAAGGGGCCATCATTTTACGTCAGGCGCATGTCCGATGGGGCCAGGATAGACGTATGCCGGACCGGCGCACCCGGCGGGATTAATATTGTTATTATTACTATTATTATTATTATTACTATTATTATTATTATTATTATTATCATTATTATTATTATTATTATTATCATCATTATCATATGCCTAGCGGCAATGCCGGCGGGGCCACCATTATTATTGTTAGGCCGGAAGCGGCCGTCCGGGACTATTTTACTTTAAATATTTAATTCATGTCGTGTAACCTAAACTTGCTTTCTGATGTACTTTTCTGACTTACGCTTTAGTAATGTTTACATACTCGCATATATATTCCGTGACCGACCTCCTTCTTCGGGGCCGCGTTTCATGCCACGCAGTACATCCGTACGAAGAGAAGACTTGTTAGAAGTTGTCCCCGCACGGATTGGCGAGCTCCACCTCTGTTCGGAGTGTTGCCGAGTCAAAGTGTTCGTGTCATGGTTTTAGCATATGTTAGAGACTTTGCATATGTCGGTTCCGTGGATAGTGCGTCGGAAGTGCGAATAATTTGTAAATGTTAAGCGAGTATGTACTTCGTGATAATGATTATTGTTTGAAAAGTTTCATGTTTTCTTAAAAAAAAAATTTCGAAATGACAGTTTTAGTAACGCGAACGTTTAAGGGTTCGCCGACTTCCGAGGAGGGTCGGGTGCCCATCACACCCCCGAAGGGGGGGTGTGACATCAAGCCGCCGCCTCCGTGCCCCTCCGATGGTGATAGTGGCCGAACCGGGCCGACCGGGGCACAACCCTCCGGCTCGAGCCGAGCACGGGCCCGGGGTAACTCTCCTCGGGGCCCTACTAGTCTCTCCCACGTTGAGCGGGACTTGCCCTTCGGGCTCGGCCGTGCCTTCTGAGGCATCGCTGAAAACATAACAGGTCGTTAGAAAAGAAGTCATCCTAATAACACCGCTCTATCGCACGATCTAAGATCAGAAAGAAAGACAAAGATCCTAAATGTCTCGTAGCCTCCTCGTCTATAGACGCGGTGCACAACACACCGATAGACGACTTACCAGACACGGCCCGTGGACATTCGTGACGGACCGCTCCGATACCACTTTGTCACGAGCCTACCCGAGGCCGTGACTAGTGCTCAAGTCGGCACTAGTCACTGCCACGGGTCGGGTCGGACACCGGGGTGTCCGGCAAAACGTCTATAGTGAACTCTACTCACGCTCAGGGGAGGCCCTTCGAAGTTCATCCGGAACACATCTGGAAATTCATCGACTACCGGGATCGACCGAAGAGTCGAGATTGCGCTTTTCAAGTCATGCACACGGACTTTCATGATAAATATAGCCCTTCCTAACCATTTTTCTTGCCTTGAGGTATGAAATAAGCTTACCCTCGGCCGTAATCCCCTCCACTCTATAACTGGCTCCCCGGGAACCGGAATCGAACTATTTTGCCTTCCGCAATCTACGTTAGCATAACAAGAAGCCAACCCACCCATCCCCAATAACATCGAACTCTACCATATTTAGCCCGATTAAGTCCGCCTCTCTGCAACGATTATGTATAACCACCGAACAATTTATATACCTGCTTAGCTATAACCGAATCCCCATGTGTGTATACTTACCTCGAACGGTTCTATATAAATTCGGTGTTCTATCCCGATTTTACCAACCACAAAGGGAGAGATATATGATAATGAGAGTCCGGATCTATCAATGCATATACATCCCGGAAAAGATCGATAATATACCCGTAACAACGTTGGCGACGCCTCCGATCTTGTCCGGCTAGTTATGCATATATGCGGTTCGGCGGACCGCCGGACCGGAAACTACGCCCGCCCGCCACTACCGTGCGCCGAACGCTTTGCCCTCGATAGGGGCGCATACCGCCGAAGAGGAAGAACCAGCAACTGATCCGGTAGGCTGAGCTGCACCACCGCACACGCCAAATCGACACTCCCTCATAGTACGGCCCCCGACGGCGCAAGAGAAACAAGCACCCGCAATACGGCGACACTCCCCCGAATGACGCCAACCACATCGAGGGCACCGAGGTAAGGGTGGCCTCATCCGGACCGAATCCCCGCGCACCGGAACCCGAAAGTCATGGAGCTTTGACCGGTGCCCCATCTCCCCGTGCTGTCAAACCCTCCCACTCGTGGATCACGAGGTGCACCGGCCCAGGAGAAAAATATCTACCCCCGGGCCGGCCGGGCCGCCGGGGCTGCCCGCCCCAAAACTCACCAAAATGCCCGGCTGACCTAGCCCTCTTATGCTGACCCCGATCATGCTCTCTATCAGGTCGACGCCCCCTACGTCGATCCTCAACCCCCTGTGCATATTGTTATATCCCGTATTTTATACGTCTGGATATTTCAAGGTAGTCGTGGCAAGTTGAGGGCAAGATCATTTTCAAGAATTATTTTAATGTACGCGTTGCCACGAATATTATTTTATGAACATTACTAGGGTGGAAATATTGAGAAAGGCCAAGGGTAAAAAGGAAAATTTGCAAAGTGGCATCATGGGAATAACGTGGAAGGCTAGGGGCAAGATAGTAATTTCACAAGGTTTAAGAGAATTCTTGAAGGGCCAAATCTTACATAAGAAGACACTTGGCCTTTTTACTAATTTTCAAGAATAAGGGAAGAAAATTCTAGGAAAGAAAGAAGAGGGGGCACGTGTAAATAAAGATGGACTAAAGTGTACAAAGGAAGACACTTGGTCTTTTTGACCAAGTGAGGAAATTCAAGAAAAGAAAAGAAAAATCAAGAAAAAAGAGGAAAACTCTAGAAGGAGAAGAAAAGGGACATGAGGCCATACTTGAGGGACTAAGATGCAAATATGGAAAAGTGATGGAATATATATATATAAGAAGAGTTCATCATTTTAAATGAAGAGACTTGAAGAGAGAAAGAAAGAAAGAAAAAAAAAAAGAGAATAGCCATGGCATTCGGCCATGGCTTGCAAATTTTGTCTCCATGAAAGACTTGCCAAAAAAATATTTTCTTCTAGCTTTTCCCACCAATTTAAGGGTCCTCACAACGTGGTATGGTTGTTTCGGAAGAAAGGGTATTCGTTTCATCGTTCCCACATCTTGGTCAAGTGAAGAAGTTGAAGGAAAAAAGTAAGGTTTAATCCCTTCTTCTCTTGTGTTATGGATGGCCCATGCATATTGTTGAGTGTGTAGCATGTGGAAATGAATGAAATTCATGAAGTATGTATGTACATGGTATGGCCGAATGGAGTAGTTGTTTGTGTAGAAATAATGGATTAATTTTATGTAGTATGTTGGTTGTTGTTATCGTTGTAATGTAATGTATAGAAACGGATGAAAAAACTCATGAGAATATGTATGTGGTTGTTGCGGCCGAATGGTAGGTGGTTTGGCAAGTTGTAGTGAATTGACTCTATTTAATATTTTAGTTGTTGAATTGTGAATTTCATAATGATAAATGAAGGTTTGATGGCTTAAAGTGAAGTTATAACAATTATCGGAATGTTGAAGAAGTCGTTGCGACATTAGCTTGAATTCTTACATTGCATGAGTAATGTTGTTAATATGGATTGTTGCTATAACTCGTAAATTTGGAAGGTGTTGGGCGAAGTAGTATGTTGATTAAATCATTTTGAAAGTCATATGAATTGAATTGAATCGAATTGAATATGAATGGAATGTTGTTAGTAAGATTGTTGGCATTGTTGTTGATATTGTGGCCGAGTTCCATTCTCGGGTTGTTGTTGTTGACTTGGGCCGAGTTAGAATCTCGGGGATGGCGCATTTACAGGGGAAATGCTGCCGAAATTTTGGTAGACAAGTGTTACTTCGAGAATTTACCTTTAGATGCCCAAGTTAACATTTGCAAATGTGACCAATTTGTAGATTCGGTGGATTTGGAACTTGAATTTGGAGTCGCACATGAGGCGGAAAAGGTATGTAAGGCTTCCTCCTCTTCCTTTGGCATGTCTTAGATGTAATAGGCTTGAATACGTGTCTCGGGACCACTCTAATTCTAGAAATCCGAGCTCGAACTTGACTACTATTCATTCAAAAGTAGAATTGAATTAAATACTCAGCGAATAGTTGAAAGAATTGTTTAAACACCTAGAACTTGCATGAATAGGATCCGTTTACCCTAAGACTCTCATAAGTCATGTTATGAAACATATTATACGTAAATTGTGTACGCCGCCTCATTTGACCGAGGTGGGCCCTCTATTTCCTAATTTCCTCCTATGGCTCCATTTGGCTTATTTCCGTATTGCAGTAGTTAAAGGAAACTTTTGGACATCATTCCGATACCGTATAATAGTTGTTTTAATCAATCATCGATTCGAAGGCATGATTTTCTTCATAAGAGTTCATAAATGTTTTCCAAAATATTCATTTTTCTCCAAATCCAAATTGTACGGTTTTGAAAGTTTTTATGACTAAAACAATGACTATGATTCTATGATGACAAAGATGATGCTAAAATGACGAGCGAGTTGTCTATGACACGATATGATATGATATGATATGATATGATACGACATGATATGATATGAGCTGACATGATATGACATGATATGATATGATATGATACGATACGATACGATACGATATGATATGTTCTACGCTCTCTTAATATGTTATCCTCCGTTGGTAGTCTCGCCTTATAACCATCGTTGCTTCAAGGTGAGACAAAGCGACCCTGATTACTCCATAATGCGATCGGAGGTTTCTGACCTTACGTCCCTCCGACGAGTACATGACTTTCTTTGGGCTCTCATGCATGCCATACCCGTATATGGGTTGGGGGGATGGGATACATGTATATGTGGGAATGTGAAGGGAGACATGTTTCATTGCCACCTGGTCACTTATCATCCCGGACGCGGGATGCCCGGACGCGGATATATGGGCGAGCGACGTATTTCGGCGCTATGTGGGCGAGCCGACTTGTTCGGCGCTATGATACCATATGACCGGACAAGCATGCATGGCATCCGCCCAAGGGCACTCATATGCACAGAGGCCACAACTTTACTTTATATGATCTATGTACCGTTATTCTGAATTTTTACATGATATGTTCCATACGTACGATTCTGACTTTACACATGACATGTTCCATATGCACAGCTTACTCCCTTATACATGATATGTCTCATATGTACAGGATACTCTCCCACATGATATGCTCTATATCTCCATACTGTTGTTGCACATGATTACGTCTCTTTCTATGTTACCATCCATGCCTTACATACTCGGAAATTGCTCAGACCGACCCCTCTTCTTCGGGGGGCCGCGTTCGTACCGCGCGGTGAACCTGCATGGGCCGAAGCCAGTACGTAATATGTCCAGCAGAGTTGGTAGGCTCCACTTGTCCTGGAGTGCTACCGAGTCAGAGCATATGTGACATGATGTTTTGTTCGGAGTTAGAGACTTTGCAGACAGAGTCGTGGGTATTGGGTTGTCATGTGTAAACGGCTCCAGCAGCTGATATGTTATTATGTTTCGCGTCACAAGTCTTATATGATGTCAGATTCTATTTATATAAAAAAAAAAGTTTCTATGTATTTATTCCTTACTAATTCATAAGTTCATATGTGAGATAAGAGTTAGCGGGTTCACTCGGCTCCGAATATGGGGTCGGGTGCCCATCACACCCTAGTAAAGTCGGGGTGTGATAAAGTGGTATATCGAGAAAAATCGGTCTAAGGGATGTACGCAAAAAAGTCGTGTCCCGGTAGAGTCCCATTTATGGGTGTGAAGCCGGCCACATTTATAAACAGGAGGCTGCGGGGCATTTAGGAATTGTTGACCTTCTTTCTGTCATTAGATCGTGCGACAGAGCCAAGTCATAGGAAATAAGATTCCTTATGCAAATCGTTGAATTCCGCAGGCGCCCAGTATCGGCGGAAAAAGGCGAGGGATGATATGGTAGTCAAAAGAGGTAAGACTAGATGGATATGTTTGTTCGGTTATATGAACTGGGAGCCCAGGACAGAAAATAGTCATACACAGGCAGAAAGTGAATATCGAGAAGAGAAAAGGGGTAAAACGGTCATTGTAAAAGAAAGGACGTGTTACGAAAACGTTTCGGAAGTTGTAAGGTTTCGACTGGCTTCAGATCGGGTAATGAAGGTCATACGAGAAAGTGGACGCGATAATAGTGGCATTAAGGCACCGAATTCCATCAAAGTTTCGAGGTTAAGCGTGCTCAGGTGAGAGCAATTCTATGATGGGTGACCCCCCTGGGAAGTATGCGAGAAACCCGATATATTCAGATCTAAGAGACAAGTGAGAAGTTAGGGTAGCCTAAGGGAAACTCGAGCACATGGGATGGTTGGAGACTGTCAGGGGACGCGTAGGACGAGGCAGGCTAGCTTGGCAAAGAGACAGAAAGTGTGGCACAGCTCGAAAATTAGGATAGGCTTGAATAGCGTCGGGAAGTACTTTGTGGGCTAGTTGGTAGTAAAGACGTATATGCACAGAGATGAAATGTATACGATATCGGAAAGGAAAAAGGGTGAGCAGGTGGAAAACAAAGAGATCAAAGTACCGGAAGGAGGTAAAAAGTAAGGAACCTCAGTAAGTAAAGTTCTTGAGAAAAACTATCGGTAAAGTATGAGATGATTTAGGTAACATGTAAAAAGGATAAACGTGTAGTTATAGTAACATAATTAAAGGCCGCTGAATGTGGATGGAGAGAGTGGAGGCGGTAAGGAAGAATTGCGAGCAAGTGAGCTGAACAAGTGAAAGGACGAGTAGTGGATGGAAAAGTATAGGAAATGTGGACAAAGTGACGACATGGGCCAAAAGTAAAGGAAGAACTTAGGATAAGGAGTTCTCGATATGTTAGGCATAGAGTGAGAAGGAAGGCGAGGAGTAAGGTATAACGAAGACTTCATAAAAGGAGTGTTGGCGTATAGGAGTCCTTGCCCCTTAAAAGGGGGGGAGAACAGGTGATCTGGAAAGGACAAAGATAATGAGTGGACGCAGTAGAGTAGAAAATCTATGACATGGAATAAGGACTCCTGTAAAGGACAAGGAATGAGCTTGAAGGAAGGGACAACTATAAAAGAATCCTCCCAAAATGTTACAAGACCCCATAAGATCAGTTGAACATTCGAGGACGAATGTTCTAAAGCGGGAGGATGTTATATCCCGTATTTTATACGTACGATATTTCAAGGTAGTCGTGGCAAGTTGAGGGCAAGATCATTTTCAAGAATTATTTTAATGTACGCGTTGCCACGAATATTATTTTATGAACATTATTAGGGTGGAAATATTGAGAAAGGCCAAGGGTAAAAAGGAAAATTTGCAAAGTGGCATCATGGGAATAATGTGGAAGGCTAGGGGCAAGATAGTAATTTCACAAGGTTCAAGAGAATTCTTGAAGGGCCAAATCTTACATAAGAAGACACTTGGCCTTCTTTACTAATTTTCAAGAATAAGGGAAGAAAATTCTAGGAAAGAAAGAAGAGGGGGCAAGGTGTAAATAAAGATGGACTAAAGTGTACAAAGGAAGACACTTGGTCTTCTTTGACCAAGTGAGGAAATTCAAGAAAAGAAAAGAAAAATCAAGAAAAAAGAGGAAAACTCTAAAAGGAGAAGAAAAGGGACATGAGGCCATACTTGAGGGACTAAGATGCAAATATGGAAAAGTGATGGAATATATATATATAAGAAGAGTTCATCATTTTAAATGAAGAGACTTGAAGAGAGAAAGAAAGAAAGAAAAAAAAAAAAAGAGAATAGCCATGGCATTCGGCCATGGCTTGCAAATTTTGTCTCCATGAAAGACTTGCCAAAAAAATATTTTCTTCTAGCTTTCCCACCAATTTAAGGGTCCTCTACAATGTGGTATGGTTGTTTCGGAAGAAAGGGTATTCGTTTCATCGTTCCCACATCTTGGTCAAGTGAAGAAGTTGAAGGAAAAAGGTAAGGTTTAATCCCTTCTCTTGTGTTATGGATGGCCCATGCATATTGTTGAGTGTGTAGCATGTGGAAATGAATGAAATTCATGAAGTATGTATGTACATGGTATGGCCGAATGGAGTAGTTGTTTGTGTAGAAATAATGGATTAATTTTATGTAGTATGTTGGTTGTTGTTATCGTTGTAATGTAATGTATAGAAACGGATGAAAAACTCATGAGAATATGTATGTGGTTGTTGCGGCCGAATGGTAGGTGGTTTGGCAAGTTGTAGTGAATTGACTCTATTTAATATTTTAGTTGTTGAATTGTGAATTTCATAATGATAAATGAAGGTTTGATGGCTTAAAGTGAAGTTATAACAATTATCGGAATGTTGAAGAAGTCGTTGCGACATTAGCTTGAATTCTTACATTGCATGAGTAATGTTGTTAATACATGGTTGTTGATATGGATTGTTGCTATAACTCGTAAATTTGTAAGGTGTTGGGCGAAGTAGTATGTTGATTAAATCATTTTGAAAGTCATATGAATTGAATTGAATCGAATTGAATATGAATGGAATGTTGTTAGTAAGATTGTTGGCATTGTTGTTGATATTGTGGCCGAGTTCCATTCTCGGGTTGTTGTTGAATTGGGCCGAGTTAGAATCTCGGGGATGGCGCATTTACAGGGGAAATGCTGCCGAAATTTTGGTAGACAAGTGTTACTTCGAGAATTTACTTTTAGATGCCCAAGTTAACATTTGGTAAATGTGACCAATTTGTAGATTCTGGTGGATTTGGAACTTGAATTTGGAGTCGCGCATGAGGCGGAAAAGGTATGTAAGGCTTCACTCCTCTTCCTTTGGCATGTCTTAGATGTAATAGGCTTGAATACGTGTCTCGGGGACCACTCTAATTCTAGAAATCCGAGCCTGAACTTGACTACTATTCATTCAGTAGAATTGAATTAAATACTCATGAATAGTTGAAAGAATTGTTTAAACACCTAGAACTTGCATGAATAGGATCCGTTTACCCTAAGACTCTCATAAGTCATGTTATGAAACATATTATACGTAAATTGTGTACGCCGCCTCATTTGACCCGAGGTGGGCCCTCTATTTCCTAATTTCCTCCTATGGCTCCATTTGGCTTATTTCCGTATTGCAGTTAAAGGAAACTTTTGGACATCATTCACTACCCGGATAATAGTTGTTTTAATCAATCCCTCGATTCCAAGGCATGATTTTCTTCATAAGAGTTCATAAATGTTTTCCAAAATATTCATTTTTCTCCAAATCCAAATTGTACAAATTTGAAAGTTTTTATGACTAAAACAATGACTATGATTCTATGATGACAAAGATGATGCTAAACATGAGCAAGTGTCTATGACACGATATGATATGATATGATATGATATGATATGATATGATATGATATGATATGATATGATATGATACGACATGATATGATATGAGCTGACATGATATGACATGATATGATATGATATGATACGATACGATACGATACGATACGATACGATACGATACGATATGATATGTTCTACGCTCTCTTAATATGTTATCCTCCGTTGGTAGTCTCGCCTTATAATCATTGTTCCTTCAAGGTGAGACAAAGCGACCCTGATTACTCCATAATGCGATCGGAGGTTTCCGACCTTACGTCCCTCCGACGAGTACATGACTTTCTTTGGGCTCTATGCGTCGCCATACCGTATATGGGTTGGGGGGATGGGATACATGTATATGTGGGGAATGGGAAGGGAGACATGTTTCATTGCCACCTGGTCACCGGCTTATCATCCCGGACGCGGGATGCCGGACGCGGGATATGGGCGAGCGACGTATTTCGGCGCTATGTGGGCGAGCGACTTGTTCGGCGCTATGATACCATATGACTGCAAGCATGCATGGCATCCGCCCCCCGGGGGCACTCATATGCACGGGCCACGGCTTTACTTTATATGATCCCTATGTACAGGTTACTGACTTTACACGATATGTTCCATACGATACTGACTTTACACATGACATGTTCCATATGCACACTTTACTCCTTATACATGATATGTCTCATATGTACGGATACTCTCTCTCTCATGATATGCTCTATATCTCCATACTGTTGTTGCACATGATTACGTCTCTTTCTATGTTACCATCCATGCCTTACATACTCGGTACATTGCTCGTGTGACCCTCTTCTTCGGGGGGCGCGTTTCGTACCGCGCGGTTAACCCGGATGAGCAGGTTGCACGAAGATGTCCAGCGAGTTGGTAGGCTCCACTTGTCCGGAGTGCTACCGAGTCGAGCATATGTGACATGATGTGTTGTTCGGAGTTAGAGACTTTGCGACGAGTCGTGGGTATTGGTTGTCATGTGTAAACGGCTCAAAGAAATGGATATGTTATTATGTTTCGCGTCACAAGTCTTATATGATGTCGGATTCTATTTATAAAAAAAAAAAAAAGTTTCTATGTATTTATTCCTTACTAATTCATAAGTTCATATGTGAGATAAGAGTTAGCGGGTTCGCTCGGCTCACGAATATGGGTCGGTGCCCATCACACCTAGTAAAGTCGGGGTGTGACACGTATGCTTGCACCCGAACGATGTCCATACCGGGTTGAGAAGCCATTGCCAAACAACCATCAATCAAGTACGGATCCAACCCCATTACATAACGATGTACCACATCGCCCATGTCGGCTACAATAGTGGCGCACAAGACCAACGAGTCAAACTCGAGACTATAATCTCGAACATACGCCCGCCATCCCGTCTCAAGTGTAAAACCTATCAACTCTAGCTCGCCTCACCTCCGGAGGAAAAAATGGCCCATAAAGGCCTCCACGAACTCGTCCCACACGGTGGAGGAGCATCGCACGCCCCCGGACAATTCCCGGGACTCATACCGGTTAACGACCACATCACGTAATCGATACGAAGCCAACTCCGCGGACTCGGTCTCGGTGGCTCTACTACTCTCAATGTGCGCAACATGCGGCCGGATAAAATCCTGTGGATCCTCTGTTTGGTCGTGACCCGCTTAAAACTCGGGGGGTTGCGTGTCAAGAAGTCACGAACCCTAAACTATCATATCTGTCCGCATGATCACCCCGGTCCGTGTACGCGAGCACCGACACTAATCTAGTCAATATTTATGCCGCGTCCCTCATAGCTCTATCCTCCCCCCGGGCCGGGCGGCTCCGGTGGCCGGAATCCGAGGGCGGTGGTGGGCGGGTCCCCGATGCCTTCGTTCTAGGCTCCCCCGATAATGGTGGTGTGCGGAGCTCGGCCGACCGGAGTCCAACCTCGGTGCCGCCCGAGCATAGGCTCTAATAGTCCTCGGGGGCCGGCTGACCAGGTCTCCCGACTATTGTCTTGCCCTTACGGGGCGGCCCCGCCTCTTCGGAGGCATCGCGCAAACGTAACAATCCGTCGGGGAAGGAATCATCCTAATGATACGGCTCTATCGCACGATCTAGAATCGAAAGGAAAGATGATATCCTAAATGCCCCGTAGCTTCCCGTTTATGAATGTGGTGCCTGACACATCGATAACCAAGATTCTACTAGACACGGTACGTGGACACTCAGGATTAACCGCTCTACAGTACCACTTTTGTCACGACCCAACCCCGTAGACCATGACTAGTGCCGTGGGCCGACACTCGTATACACTTGTTATCTATAGTCATACACTACTAGCACGCACGCGTCGTTATAAGTATACGAGACAAGACGTATGCATATCAAAGCTACCTAGCTCACCGAAGAGTTACAACCTTTAACGATTGTACCGCACAAAAGCCGGCAAGGGGCGTCATATATATATAGGGAACGTCCCAACAAAACATAAGCCGAGAAGGCTACGCTTCGTACACATTGCCATAATAAACGTATATATCTACGTGAGCCGGAAGGTCGCCCTACAAATGGGTGCGCCCAAACACAAGTCATGTCCACACAACAAAACATCAACTACACATAGACCCACACATGTGACCACGGACTCAGAGTGACAACGACATTATGACGGGACGGGCCCGTAGTACACGAGCAACAACATATATACATATCAAAAGGGCTATACCACGAAACTATGCTCGAACAAAGGAAAGACTTCCGAAGATGTCCTAGGCTGTCGGATCTCACGAAACGAGCGTACGCACTCGCGGGCGTGAAACGCAGCCCCCGAAGAAAAGGGGGTCGGGTGACGGAATATGCCGAGTATATAAAGCATGAACAAGTAAAGAGAATCGTATCTATGACAAGGTGGACGAGTTCAATGCAACAATCGAGTTTCAAAACAAAACTTGCCTTTGGACATATTTCATACGTATCGTTCTCATCAATATCAATATAGTGTTTTATAATCAAAGCTGATAATCATTACGTATATAACATATATAACGTGTCCCGCCCTTTAGGGGACTCGGTAATAAGGAATGTATGCCCTCCTGGCCTCCATCTCCAAATCATCATATCATCATATCATCATATCATCATCATCATCATATATATATATATAACGTGTCCCGGCCCTCTAGTGAGGGACTCGGTGAATGGTATAATAGTTGTGCGCACGAGAACGTACCCTGGCCCGGGACTCAGTGAAGGATATAGCGGTAAGCAGGAGCATAATAATAAGCAACCACATAAAAGTAAAACATCTTTGAGACTCAATGAATAGTAAACTAAATCAGTTCTCGGACATCAGGACACTAATCACATTAAATTCTTTCCAATTACCATTATAAACTACATTAAGGAACGTTTCAAGATTCATGTACATGTATCACCCTAGCACGTTACATTTGATAAAACCCAACATACCTATGCAATTCCTTTTAAGAAAAGAACTCTATACGTTACATACAAGTCAATCATGTAATAGATAGCGAGATCATAACTCGACCATTCCAACATTTTTCAACATTAAGGATGAATAACAATCAGTCATACTAGGAGTTAGAGAGTGGAGTTACCCGAGGCTCGGATTATATCTTACTTACGTCTAGAACATGCCAAAAAGAAGGAAGGAGTAGGCTTTACGTACTTTTAGCGTTTAGTCGTATAATAACTTGTACTTGCTGCCCAACAACACTTATCCTATATCAAGATATCAAGAGCTACAATTAGTTTACAAAGGATTTTAACACGCGCTCGACAGCTCACAATCCCTTTCAACATTTAGACGACGTTTCGTTCGCGTACAAACCAACTAGCGCTACAAGCTAACATTACTAATCATTCCTTGTTATACCATTCCAAACTTGTTTAACATGACTTAGGGGACTTTGGACAGCTTGTATATCATTCTATTCGGTCCCAAGTCACATGCCTAAACAGCCCGTACAACACAATACCATTTCACTTTTACTATATGTTCATAACAACATTCAACAACATTACTTCACTTCTAATACCCAAAGCAAGTCCACGGTTTTGGACCGCTTATACACCTCAACATGATTTGTTTAAATGCGACCGTCTAGGGGTCGTGACGAGTATCCGATACTTGTACAGGAGGCACCCACTTACCTATCATTTTACACAATGCCTCTTAATAAGTCGTATGAGCGTGCCGTATATTTTTTTTCTTGAAACGAGAACATTAACATTAGCGGCGATCGTTACGAACATAAACTAGTAAACGTTGCTATTCCATTATACAAAGAATACGGACAATCCAAAATACAAACATCTACTGTACACATCCCCTTTCGAGCCTCAAACATAGTACACATATGGGGGGC
>NW_026715433.1:0-35587 GCF_029784015.1 Lycium ferocissimum | reverse complement strand
GGGTCGGAATATGTCTTGGTATGTAAGCACGAAATGTTAACGAATGCATACTTCGGAATGAAAAACCACGAGAGAAAACAAGTATAGGAAGCAGGTCATAACTTGCACGTGTAACACCTATCATGTATATACATATGCGACGAGCGGAACATATCACAATCATGTCAATTAGGAAATCATATGTACGTACGGAAAAAGCAGTTAGTAATCGGAATGTCGGAAAGGCTTAAGCTTATTCTTCCTGCCGAAAAAACATTTATGTCTTACATGTATAGCAAATAGATCATATCATCACATCGAACGGAATCATCATATTATCGTATCGTCAGACTATCATGTCATCAGATTATCATAGCATCAGAATATCGCATCATCAAAACAGACTCATTATATTGTCAGATTTCCACATTATCAAATCATTATATCATCAGATCAAACAGAATATCATATCATATATCCTATGCGGTCCATAATGGGACCCGGCGGACGGAACGTGGTCGCCCCTCCTGCCTCACAGGCGCCTGACTCATCATACTTCGGAAGTTTTCATATCTCATCTCCGTCACACATCATATCGGATAACCGCGGTACCCGGCCAAAAGGGGCTCGGCGTCGGACACGTCATAACCCGTAATATCGAAAACTCGTCATCGCGTTGTAACATATCATATCATATTAGGCGCTCATCATACTTCGGAAGCTCATCATACTTCGGGTTGTGCGCACGATAGTGCTCGGCCCGGGACTCGACGAAGGGAGTAACAAAAATGTGCACGAGCAGAATCGTGGGATCTATATGCCATTCAACACATTCATACAGACTTAACGGAATAGTCAGACAATTTATCTTTCACAATCCAATAGCATTAATCATAGCAACTCTCTTGCGGATATTATTCGGAAACATATCAAATAAAATTTATCAATCATAGTTATATCTCAATATCATATACATACGGATTCTCATTTCATACATTTACACGGACTTAACGAAATAATCAGACAAATTATCATTTATAAGCCGATGGCTTTGACCAAGTCAAATCTCTTCCAGATATTATCCGAGACTTATCAAATAGAACTTTAGGCATCATAATCGCGTATCAGAATCATATATATACGAATCTTTATTTCAAACCTAACAGATAAGTGAGTAATCATATTCGGAAGTCAGATTATTAGCCATATTAAGTTATATTAACAAGTTGTTAGAACCATACAACGGAACGTCTTGCGGGCCCACGGGCAAGTACCAAACCGACCCGAGCCCGCCTATGAATGTCGGGGATGTTATACATTAGGGAACCTCCCACGAGCGTTTCGGAGCGATCCGAGCTCATATGTGAAAGTTACGGTTATTCGTAGTTTCTAAACCCTTTTAAGCACAACATTCTTTAGGCGACATTTATTTCCAAGCATACAAAAGACATAAGGACCATAATTTTTATTACCTTAAAATTGTCAGCATTAAGAGGCATATAAGAATCACAGACATGCTCGGATCGTAGGAGTAGATTTACCTCGGGGATCATATCATAGCTTACTTTAACTAGGACATGCCAAAGAAAGAAAGGTGAGCTTTACATACCTTGGCCTCCCTCTAAGCTAATCCACGCTTACGTCTCGGCTTCTCGCAATCTACAAAAATATCATTAGGCATCATCCACTAATCATAAGCATCAAGGAATCCGATTCCAAGCCTCCACTTTATCTACAGAAATTTCGGCAGCACTTCCCCTGTAATTTCAACATCCCCAAGAATTCGTCTTGGCCAAATCAACAACCAACCAAACCAACAATCATAATAACAATATTAATAAGCAATTCAAGATGTCCAAACCAAAACCCAATCTTACCCGAAGCCTCCCAACTCAACGAGAACAATAACAACACACTTCTTCCTTTAAATTCATAAACTATATCATCAATCTCATATATTAGCAACACCATTTCCATCAATACAAGAAGCTATATTGAAATCGCATTACGCTACAAATCAGCCCATACAATTATAACCTTCACTTGGATCGTTAAAACTTCATTTTACATCATAGAATTTACAACGACGACAACCAAAATACCACATCACATTAGTCCCATATGCATACACCAATTCAGCCCACTTCCGGCCATGACAACAACATACACGGCTACCACTTCAACATCATATTTTCATGCATTTCATTCATTTCTCCATCACATAATTCATAACAACAACAACCAACATACTAAATAACATTAATTTATCTTCCTACCACATATGGCACAATTCACGGCCACATCAACATCACCCCACACATATATTTTTCATGACTTCCATTCAATTCTACACATTACAACATACATAACCATGCTAAATTCAACTAATTCTTCACCCCCTACACATACACATATACACGGCCATACCCCACATCCATGTTTTTATGATCTTCATTCATTTCTACATATTACAACATATACAAATCACCTAAGTAAACATATAAACAAGATTAATCTCACCTTCTCCATTCAACTTTGTCATTCGGCTAAGATGCTCCATAGCTAAAACGAATGGTTTCCTTGTTCCAACACCTACTCCCGTCGACGAGGACCTTCCAATTAGTGGAGAGACAAGGAGCAAAAATTTTCCATGATCAATCCGTGGGCTGGTTCCCAGGCCCCCTTGGCCGTTGCTCTCCTTTTTTTTTTTTTTTTTTCTCCATCTTTCTTCATATTTCTAGAGTAATAAAAGATGAATTCTTGTCTTATTTTTTTTTTCATCACATGCCCACATATATATATATATATATATATATATATATATATATATATATATATATATATATATATATATATATATATAGAGAGAGGTGGCCGGTTATGCCCCTCTTTATTTCCTTTTTTTTTTTCCATTTTGTTTCTCTCCAACTTTCTAGAATTTCCTTAAGTGGGAAAATGATGACTACTTACCTCATTTGGTCATCCATCCATATATATATATATATGAATAATCTCTACAAATACAAGATGCACACATGGTCTCTCTTATGGCTAAAGACAATTGGCCAAGGCATGTGTGGGTCCCATGGCCACTTGTAGCTTCTCCCAAAAGTCATGGATAACAATAATTTCCAAATTCCAAACTTGCTCTTAATATTCCATGCCAATAATACTTATATGCGACTTGCGCATTTCAACAAAACCGGAAAATGGCCTGGCCCTTAACTTTCCACAATTAGTTCGGAATGTCCCAACGTACGGAACGCGGGATATAACAGATTACCGCTGCGACGATACCACTATAGCGGTGCCTCGGCCGTTACAAGCGGCCAACCATTTCTTTGGTGGCCGCTGTGGCGGAAGGTGGACCGCTATGGCGGCATCGCTATAGCGATGAACCGACCACCATAGCAGTCAGGCGGGAAAGTTGGGGACCACTATAGCGGTCAAGTGTCACTTGACTGCTATAGCGGGACCGCTGCAGTGGCATAGCGACCGCCGCCGAGGGTCGACGGGAGGCAGTAACTGGGTTTTAAATGCCTTAGTTATATTTTCTCATTCATAACACCCCAACACACTTCCCAACAAATAATTAGAGAAAATTTTAAAGCTAGGTCAAGACAATCTTGTGAGGTAAGTTCCATTGCTTTCATTCTATCATTCCTTTCCCCTTCATTATTGTAATCATCCCCATGGGTCTTTAATGGTGAAATTGAAATAGAAACCCTAAAATATTAATGAACCTTCTAAACTTGATGGTTGTCCCCGCATTCGACGTTATTTTGGGTATGAGTTGGTTGTCCCCGCATTATGCTATACTTGATTGCCACTCTAAGGTTAAGCTAGCCATGCCGGGGCACACAGACTCGAGTGGAAGGGTAACCTTAGTCCCTCCCTAAGAAAGTAATATCCTTTGTTCGTGCTAGGAATTTGGTAGAGAAGGGGTGTTTAGCTTATACGGCACATATCCGTGATACCGATCGGATACTCCATCCCTTGATTCGGTTCTAGTGGTACGCGAGTTTGCGGATGTGTTCCCCGCGGACTTGCCTGGTATGCCATCGGATCGTGATATTGACTTCAGGATTGACTTAGACCCAAGGACTCATCCTATCTCTATTCCACCTTATAGGATGGCACCAGCAGAACTCAGGGAACTGAAAGAGCAGTTGTAAGATCTTCTGAGTAAGGGGTTTATTCGCCCGAGTGCCTCTCCATGGGGTGCTCCTGTGTTATTTGTTAAGAAAAAGGATGAGTCTATGCATATGTGTATTGATTACAGATAGCTGATTAAGGTAACTGTTCGAAACAAGTATCTCATTCCCCGTATTGATGACTTGTTTGATCAGTTACAGGGAGCTTCTGTGTTCTCTAAGATCGATTTGAGGTCAGGGTACCATCAGTTGAAGATTCGGGCAGAGGATGTTCCTAAAACTGCTTTTCGGACCAGGTATGGGCACTATGAATTCTTGGTTATGTCTTTTGGGCTTACAAATGCCCCAACTGCGTTCATGAATTTGATGAACAGTGTGTGCAAGCCCTACCTGGACTCATTCATTATAGTGTTCATTGATGATATCCTGGTGTACTCTAGGATTAAGGAAGAGCATGAGAAACATTTGAGAATTGCTCTAGGAGTGTTACGGGAGAAGGAATTGTATGCTAAATTCTCCAAGTGTGAATTTTGGTTGTCTTCTGTGTCTTTCTTGGGGCATGTGATTTCGAAGGAGGGTATTATGGTGGATCCTCAGAAAATTCAGGCAGTCAAGGAATGGGCTAGGCCCACATCAGTGACCGAGATCCGTAGTTTTATGGGTCTAGCTAGCTACTATCATCGGTTTGTGAAAGGGTTTGCTTCTATTACTTCTCATATGACCTGTTTGACTCAGAAGGAGGTACCGTTTCAGTGGCCTGACGAGTGTGAGGAGAGCTTTCAAAAGCTCAAAACATTGTTGACTACCGCACCGATTCTGGCATTGCCCGTTGAGGGCAGGGATTTTATTATTTATTGTGATGCTTCACGTTCTGGTTTGGGTGTTGTTTTGATGCAGGAAAAGAAGGTGATTGCTTATGCTTCTCGGCAGTTGAAGGTGCATGAGAAGAACTATCCTACTCATGATCTAGAGTTGGCAGTGGTGATGTTTGCATTGAAAATCTGGAAGCACTACTTGTATGGTGTCCATTGCGAAGTGTACACAGACCATCGCAATTTGCAGCATGTGTTCACTCAGAAAGATCTGAATTCTAGACAGCAGAGGTGGATGGAACTGCTGAAGGACTATGACATCACCATTTTGTATCACCCTGGTAAGGCGAATGTGGTGGCTGATGCATTGAGCCGGAAGTCGACTAGCATGGGGAGTCTAGCTCATTTAATTTCTTCTGAGTGTCCGTTGGCTAGAGAGGTACAGACTCTGGCTAACAATTTTATGAGACTGGATATCTCTAACACAGGCAAGGTGTTGGCTTGTGTTGAGGCTCGGTCATCATTTTTAGAGTAGATTAAGGCTAAGCAGTTCGAAGATGCTAAGCTATGTAAAATAAAAGATAAGGTGTTGCGTGGTGAGGCCAAGGAGGCCGTGATTGATGAGGAAAGTGTGCTGCGAATCAAAGGGCTAGTGTGTGTGCCACGTGTGGGCGACTTGATTAAGACTATTCTAACAGAGGCTCATAGTTCGAGGTATTCTATCCACCCTGGTGTCACTAAGATGTATCGTGATTTGAGGCAACATTACTGGTGGACTAGGATGAAGCGAAATATTGTGGAGTTCGTTGCGCAGTGTCTAAATTGCTAACAAGTGAAGTATGAACATCAGAAACCTGGGGGTACATTGCCGAGAATGCCCATTCCAGAATGGAAGTGGTAAAGAATGGCCATGGATTTCATAGTGGGTCTTCCAAAGACATTAGGGAAGTTTGACTCCATCTGGGTTATTGTTGATAGGTTGACTAAGTCTGCCCACTTTATTCCGGTGAAGATAACTTATGATGCAGAGAAGTTGGCTAAGGTTTACATTCGGGATGTACTTAGACTCCACGGGGTTCCTATCTCCATCGTGTCCCACAGGGGTACCATGTTCACATCCAGGTTTTGGGAGTGCTTGCATAAAGAGTTAATCACGAGGTTAGATCTTAGCACCGCCTTCCATCCTCGGGTACGACGGGCGGTCGGCGGACTATTCAGGTTCTGGAGGATATGCTTCGTGCGTGTGTGATAGATTTCGGTGGGCATTGGGATCAGTTCTTGCCCTTAGCCGAATTTGCCTACAATAATAGCTATCACTCGAGTATTGATATGGCTCCGTTTGAGGCGTTGTATGGGAGGAGGTGTAGGTCTCCTATTGGGTGGTTCAATGCGTTTGAGGTGAGGCCTTGGGGCACTGATCTTTTGAGAGAGTTCCTAAAGAAGGTGAAGGTGATTCAAGCCAAGCTATTGGTAGTACAGAATAGGCAGAAAGAGCATGCGGACCGCAAGGTCCGAGATCTTGAGTTTGAGGAAGGGGAGCAAGTGCTATTTAAGGTCTCACCCATGAAGGGTGTGATGAGGATTGGAAAAGGGGGCAAGCTTAGCCCGAGATTCATTGGTCCGTTTGAGATTCTGAAACATGTGGGGGAGGTATCTTACAAGTTAGCTTTACCTCCGGGTTTATCGGGCTTTTATCCGGTGTTCCATGTGTTGATGTTGAAGAGGTACAACGGTGATGGTTCTTATATCATTCGTTGCGATTCGGTGTTGTTAGATGAAAATCTGTCATATGAGGAAGAGCCCATTGCTATCTTAGACAGGGATGTCCGCAAGTTGAGGTCCAACGAAATAACCCCCGTAAAAGTTCAGTGGAAGAATCGACCAGTGGAAGAAGCCACTTGGGAAACAGAGAAGGATATGCGTAGATTCTCATCCTTGTCCATTCAGGGACGAACGGTGTCTTAATTGGCATCTGGTGTAATGACCCTTCTGGTCGTTATGGGAATTTAGGACTCCATTGGGAATTCCGAGGCTACAGGTGGATTTGTAGGGAATCATTTTGTATGTGTGCATGTTTCGCTTTGTGTTTTGAGACCTTGGATGAAATGTGGGGTGATAGGGGGAAAAACTGGACAAAAACCGACCTCACTGCCCAAATTGGACCGCTGCAGCGGTGGGATTATCGCTGTTGCGCATCGACCGCTGCAAGCGGTCAACTATTTCTTTAGTGGCCGCTGTGGCGGAAGGTGGACCTCTATGGCGGTACCGCTATAGCGGTGAACCGACCGCCATAGCGATCGAACGGGAAAAGTTGGGACCGCCGTTATGTGATCACTCACCCGCTATAAACGGACCCCGCAGCGGCGTAGCGACCGCCGCCGCGGTCGAGGGGAGGCAGTAATCGGGTTTTAAATGCCTTAGTTTTATTTTCTTATTCATAACACCCCAACACACTTCCCAACAAACAATTAGAGAGAATTTTAAAGCTAGGTCAAGACAATCTTGTGAGGTAAGTTTCAATGCTTTTATTCTATCATTCCTTTTCCCTTCATTATTGTAATCATCCCCATGGGTCTTTAATGGTAAAATTGAAATAGAAGCCCTAGAATGTTAATGAACCTTCTAAACTTGATGGGTTATGGTTATTATCGCTTAGTTATCATCTAAATGCATTGGTTAGTTGCTATTTGTCATAAATTGAACATTTAGAGACATAAACTAAGTGATTGGAGACCTAAGGTTCTATAAAAATGGTGTCTTGCCATGGAAAACTGCTTGTAATGGGAATATTGATAGAATGTTGTTATAAATTAATGATTAATGATTACTAAGTGTCTAAATAGGTTGTTTATCACCTAGAAAATCATCCACCCCTTGGAATGGGGTAAGGGAAGGGTATTCTTACGTTGGAACTTGTGATTGAGTTTATGACTCATTGAGCCTTCTATTTCTAGACTTTGAGCATTCTGAGGCTTTGAGGAAGGAAAGGTCAGAGCAGAGTGACTTGCATTATTCCAAATTTCCCTCTCGCTTTGAGGTAGATTCTTGTTTACTAGAGTTAGACTTTAGTTATTTGAATGTATTTTTGTGATTTCATTAGGAGAAAGCATGTCTAGTATTCACTACATGATATTGTGTGGTTAAGCTCCTATGTGTTTGTGATTGAATGTTATGTAGGCTTCATGCCATTATTCCTGTGTGATTTAATCTGCAGTGGTTGTATTGTGATGAGAAGTTAATAGAGTCTTCTCGAGGGTGTTGTGACATAAAATGATGATGTGAATATGGATATTGAGAAGGTAAGAAACACTGTTCTATAAAAGGTATGACAAGGCACATATGTGGCCTAGATTATGGGCTCATGGTCTGAGGATATTTTCGAAAACGAGAGGTTTATTGTTATATCCCGCGTCCGAGGTTCGTTCCGGAGCAGAGATTGTGCTCGAATCCGAGGAGTGTTCCGGAACGAGTGGTACATGGACACCATGGGTCCCCTGCAGGTCATGACTACTGAGCTATGACATCATATAGCATATGTGTACAACGAGTGGGGGGTATAGTGTACTTTTATCTTCGTTGTAGTTAACGTGTTTGTGATTCTTGGAAATTCGGTGATCTGTTGTGTTTGTCTGTGGCTGACTTGTTGTGATGTATTGATATTCGTGTATGATTGACTGGCTTGTTTATTTTAGTGATTTCATATGATATGCATGATACTAATCTTAGTCGGCCTATGATGCTTACCTACATAGTTGTTTGTCTTGATACTACCTTCTTTTGCATTCTTTGAGAATAGCATTTTGATATAGAGACCGCTACTCGTCCTCAAATCTAGCGTGGAGGATAATTGCTAACAGATTTTGGGATGAGCTCCTTCCCATGCTAGGCCGCCCGAAGATCTTCTACTTATGATGTCTTTTCTTATTCTGGACATTATGGTTATTTATTGACGGTTACCATTTTTTAGACGTGTTTTTGGCTTAGAGTCTTGTACGATGACTTTTGGATTTTGGGGAATTTGTAATAGTTAGACTTCCGCACTTGTTTCAGTATTATATGGCATGACTTACTCAGTTATGTGATGCGTGAATGAGTATAATCGTTGACTTGTTTAATATAAAATCAGACTTGAATGAATAGAGATCTTGTGTGTTGGTTCGCCCACTAGGATTTAGTTGGATGTCAGTCATGGCGGGTTGGGTCGTGACAATATCCAAATAGTCATGCTAAGATTTCATGGGAATAAGATTGTTCGAGCGACATGATGGGTTATAAAATTATCATTAATGGATTATAGATCGTTAATTAAGGCGAGTCATATCGGCAGTGTACAGATTACCGTTATTGCATTGTAGTGTCGCACCTAAGATGTTACACCTCGTACTTTCATTAAGTGTCTTTATGCGTCAGTTGCTATAGATTCTGATAGCGGAGTTATCTTGGAGGTTATATGAGATCAGACGTGTTCATCTTGAGAGTACGAAGGTTTAAATTCATAATTGGCATGTGTTGGAAGGATTAGAGGATTTACGAATCGAAGAGAATACGTTTCGTCGGAATTGATTTTGGAAAGTGAAAAATATGGACTATACCATATTTTGGGAAATACGGACCATATTTCTAGCCGTATTTCCTTAGACAGAGAATGAGATTTTCTGGCTGAGAAATATGGTCCAAGATATGGACCATATTTGAAAATACAGTCCGTACATGTGACCATATTTTTAAGTCGGCCACAGTTCTATTTTTTTATATAATTCATATACCCTTCATTTTATATCATCTTTCTCAACTTTCCCTGATCTCCAACATTCTAGAAACCCCTCTCCAACATATCTATCAAACCCCTAAGGAAAATCAAAGATCAAAAGAGAAGAAAAAGTGTTTAAAGGTTCTAAAGTGATCATGGAAGCTTGTTTCTCCTCTTCGTAATGGTGTTAGAGGATACTTCAAGGTGAAGAACTCTTGGAATTTATGTGTTCTTGAGTTTTGAGGTAAGATTCTATCTTAACTCCATGTTTATGAGTTTATATAATGGTTATGCTAGGTTTGGAGGGAAAGGAGTTTGAAGAAGGTTCAAACTTGAATTTGAGTTTATGTAATCTAACTTGAGTCATGTTGTAAATATATTTTTAAGCTAAAACCTTGTTGTAAGGATAGTAGTGGGTGTTGAGATTGTATTGAGGATGTTATACTTGGTATAATTAGAAGAAGAAAGTGTATAAGTGTTGTATAAAAATCGTATAATGGGTTGTTTTGATGTAAATCTTGGAGTGAGTAGTGATATGGCCTTAAAGAGACTTATATGAGGTTGTTGTTATGTTAATGACTATTAGGTGTGCTATAGTGACTAAAGAGATTGGAATGCTAGCCTACAGTTTCATTGTGGGATTTTGCTGACGACTTGAGGTATGTTAAGGCTAACTTTCCTTCTTTTGGAATGGTCCTTATGAACGAAACGTAAATGTAATGCTACTCTATAATGACTCTATTCTTAGTAGCTAGGGATGTTCCATGTTGATTCATATTCTAGAATGTTATTCTCAGTAAGTCCTTCTTAAGATTCAATATGATTCATAGAGTCACTTGTTGATGGAAATGCTATATCATACTAATCTTCGGAGGTGTAACAACCTTACGTCACTCCGACAGATTTAGGATGTACTCTTATCATATTCATGCATTGCATTTCATTTATGTATATACACCTATGACCCCTCAGGCGTTATATACGCGTATATTATGTATTATATATGGGGTATGGGGAAGGTGACAGTGTTATATACGCACTACCACCTGATCAGCTGGTCACATGATGATGATGATGATAATGATGTTGCCCACAGAGGCTTGGCAGGCGTTTTATACGCAAATATATGTATGACCCCTATGTATGCATGCACAGTATTTATGCATATCATTCGCCCGCAGAGGCAGTTCAGATATACAGGTTGCATTCATTTCTTCCTATGTACTTTTATGTCTCTTTTATGTTACTCTCATGCCTTACATGCTCAGTATTTTGTCCGTACTGACGTCCCTTTTCTGGGGGCACTGCATTTCATGCCCGCAGGTTCAGGTAGACAGATTGATGATCCCCCACTGTAGATTGTTGTTCAGCTGATACTGGAGCACTTCTCTTATTCCAGAGTTGTTGTTGTGTTTTGGAACATTATATTTCTGTGCACATATAAGTATGGCAGGGCCCTGTCCCGACCTTATTATGTCATATACTCTTGTAGAGTATTGTAGACAGTTATGGGATAGTTAGACGTTGTATGGCCCCCTCGGCCTATATTTTTACGGTATAATATTTCACGATAGCCTTGTCGGCTTGCACAGTTTTTGTCCAGCATAGTTGTATAGTATGTCTTTTTGGGCTCATCCATTTTTCAGCATACTTCTCTTATGATTTAGCGGATTTCCATCTGATAACCCTCGAGGTCCACTCTGGTTTATGATTATGATATGAAAGCATGATTAGTGGTGCTCGGCAGGCAGGGCCTGGGTGCCCGTCATGACCCTCCGGTTTGGATCATGACAAACTTGGTACCAGAGCATTTGCGTCCTAGGGTTGTCTACAAGCCGTGCCTAGCAAAGTCTTGTTTGTGGTGTGTTTTGCACCACACTTATAAACAGGAGGCTGTAGGGCATTTAGAAAGATTATCCTTCTTTCTTTTCTTAGATCGTGCGTTAGAGCCATACCAACAGGATTTCTTTTCTAATAACGTACTGTGATTTCAACGATGCCTGTGACAAGGAGAGCTTCAGCTGGCCAGAGAGGCAAGGCTGTGATGGATGAGGGTACCAGTCGAGTGCCAACAGTAGATGCACGCCAGGATGAGTCCCAAGTGGGGCCCTATCTTAGTCTTCTCAGAGCCCTTCTGTCCGAGCGGATCCCAGAGAGGCTGCAGCTACAGTACCCTCAGTTCCTCCACATGATGCATCAGGCCAGGAGATACGAGTTGCTATTCGATTATTGACTCAGTTAGTGGCTGCTCAGGCCCAGCGCCAGGGTACGGATACTGGTTATGTTGACAGTGATGTTAGTGCCAGGGTTCGAGACTTTATCAATTTGGATCCTCTAGTATTCGTTGGATCAAAACCAGATGAGGACCCCGTAGAATTTTATAGATCGGATTCTGAGGACGTTGAGGGTAATGCATGCTTCTAACACTGAGTCAGTAGAGTTAGCTTACTATCATTTTTGAGATACTGATGTCCAGTGGTATGAGACTTGGGAGTTGTCTAGAGGGCTAATGCACCTCCAGCAGTATGGCAGGAGTTCACTGAGGCCTTCCTTCGACATTATTTGCCAGCAGAGGCCCGACGGGCTCGAGTTGATAGGTTTCTAAATTTACGCCAGAGGAATATGAGTGTTCGGGAGTACAGTCTTCTCTTTAATTCAATAGCTAGGTATGCTCCCACGATTGTAGCTGAGATGGAGTATCGGGTACACCGATTTTTTATTGGACTTGGGGCGCATTTGATTAATGATTGCATGACGGCCTCACTTCAGGAGGGTATGGCTATCTCCCGTACTCAGGCATATGCTCAAGGTTCAGAGGAGCGAAAGCTACAGCAGCGAGCTAATCGAGAGCGTGATAGGGGTCAGAGCAAGAGGGCTAGATCTTCTGGGTCTTTTGGTGAGTATCGGGATGGTCATAAACAGCAGTTCCATAGGCATTCAGCCTATTCAGCAGCTAGTGCACCTACACAATTTCCCATACTAAGGTTTGACAGACCCACTTATTCTGGGCCAGGCCAGTGCTCCAAAGTTTCTATTTCCTAGTTCAGAGGTGATTCTAGCCAGATGAGGTCATCTCTACCACGATGCGCCCAGTGTGGCAAGTTGCAAGGCGGACACTGCCGTTCGGGTTTAGATGTATGTTATACCTGTGGTCAGCCAGGCCATATAATATGAGATTGTCCGTCGAGAGGTATTGGAGGTGTAGTTCAGCCGACAGAATCTTCAACTGGTTCTTCGACATCAATATGCCCTACGGGGCAAGGCTCCCGTAACATCAGCCGATCGTGGTAGAGGTAGGGGTGGAGCATCTAGTTCGAGCGGTCCTCAGAATCGTATCTATGCATTGGTGGGTCGGCAGGATCTTGAGTCGTCACCTGATGTTGCTACAGGTCTATTGTCAGTCTTCTCCCATGACCTGTATACGTTGATAGACCCATACTCTACTTTATCATATGTCACTCCTTTTATTGCTGGTAAGTTTGGGATAGAACCTAAGAAGGTTAGGCCTTTTGAGTTGTGTACATCTGTTGGAGATCCGGTGATAGCTAGATGAGTATACAAGAACTGTGTAGTTATCATTTCTAATCGTCACACAGTAGCAGACTTTATTGGGTTGGAAATGGTGGACTTTGATGTTATTATGGATATGGGCAAGTTGGCTTCTTTTTATGCCAACGTTGATTGCAGAACAAGATGGTCCGGTTTCTGTTTTCAGGAGAGCCAGTGCCGGAATGGAAAGGTAATACAGCTTCACCGAGACGTAGGTTTATTTCCTATCTCAAGGCAAGGAGGATGATTGCAAAGGGTTGTATTTATAACCTTGTTTGAGTACGAGATGCGAACGGAACCACCGACTCCTTCAATCCTATCCCGATTGGTTAATGAATTCAACGATCTGTTTCCGGATGAACTTCCGGAGCATTCCGCGGTCTGCGGAGATTGACTTTGCCATTGATGTGCTACCAAATACACAACTGATATCTATTCCCCCTTATAGGATGGCCCCTACTGAGCTGAAGGAACTGAAGAAGCAGTTGAAAGATTTACATGAGAAGGGCTTTATTTGCCCTAGTACGTCGCCATGGGGAGCACCAGTGTCATTTGTAAGGAAGAAAGATGGCTCGTTATGAATGTGTACAGATTACAGACAGTTGAATAAGGTGACAACAAAGAATAAGTATCTGCTTCCGAGAATTGATGATTTATTTGCTCAGTTGCAGGGTGCCAGATATTTTTCAAAGATAGACTTGATATCAGGTTATCATCGAATTCGAGGTCGAGAGAAAGATATTAGAAGATGTATTTAGGACCAGTATATGGTCATTTTCGAGTTTCTTGTGATGCCTTTAGGTTGACTAATGCGCCAGCAGTATTTATGGATTTGATGAATCACGTATACAAACCCTTCTTAGATCAACAGGATTGTATTTATCAATGATATTCTAGTCTACTCTCGATCAGAGGCTGAGCATGCGGATCATTTGCGTGTTGTGCTCAGAGGGTTCTTCGGGATAAAAAATTGTATACGAAGTTCTACAAATGTGATTTTTGGTTGAACTCTGTGGCTTTTCTCGTACATATTGTATCAAATAAAGGCAATAGGGTTGACACTCAAAAGATAGAGGCCTTGAAGACTTGGACTAGACCCATGACACTGACGGAGGTTCATAGTTTTCTGGGGTTGGCAGGACATTACAGGAGATTTGTAGGGGGCTTCTCCTCTATTTCGGCGCCATTGATGAAATTGAGGCAGAAGGCAGCTAAGTTCCAATAGGCGGACGCTTATGAGCGGAGTTTTCAGGAGCTGAAGAACATACTGACTTCAGCGCCAGTTTTGACACTTCCAGTGAGATCAGAGACTTATGCTACCTATTGTGACGCTTCGGGCGTCGGATTGGGATATGTGTTGATATAACACAAGCAAGAGTTATTACTATGCTTCGACGTAGAGAGATGGAAGAATTATCCGAACCGATGACCGGAGTTAGGCGTAGTGATTCATGCTCTTAAGGTTTGGAGGCATTATTTATATGGTGTTCACGTTGATATTTATACAGATGATAAGAGTCTTGTGCTTTAGACATCTTTAGCGAGAAGAGTTGAATGCGCATCGAGGCGATGGTTGGAGGCTTTGTTGAAGGATTATGATGTTGATATTTTGTACCATCTAGGAAGGGGCGAACGTAGTGGCCGGGCGCCCTTAGTCGTAGATCTACAGTAGTTTGTCTATTTCGGAGCAGAGAAGGGAGTAAGCTCGCAGCTTCGTCGGTTAGCCGATTTGGGAGTTCGATTATTGGACTTAGGTGATGCAGGAGTTACAGTTCAGGATACATCGACATCATCCTTAGTAGCTGAGGTTAAGGAACACCAGTATGAGGATCCTTCTTTGATTCGGTACAGGGAGACAGCCCCACAGAAAAAGAAGTCACCCTTTGAGATTTCCAGAGATGGAGTTCTGAGATATCGAGGCAGATTGTGTGTTCGGGATGTTGCAGGATTACATCAGCAGATGGCAGAAGCTCATTATTCCCGCTATTCTATTCATCCAAGGTCGATGAAGATGTACCATGACATTAGAGAGTGTTATTGGTGGAATGGTATGAAGAAGGATATAGTGAAGTTCATGGCCCAATGCTCTAATTGTCAGTAGGTAAAGGTTGAGCATCAGAAGCCTGATGGATTGTTGAGGGACATAGAGATTCCGACTTGGAAATAGGCGATGATTAATATGTATTTCATTACAGGCTTACCTCGTTTCCAGCGCAGGTTTGACTCGATATGGGTGATTGTTGATAGACTCACGAAGTCAGCATATTTTCTACCTGTCAGGACTACTTATTCAGCCGAGGATTATGCGAAGTTATATATTAAGGAGATAGTGCGACTTCATGGTGTTCCAGTATCTATTATTTCGGACAGAGGTGCACAGTTTATAGCTAATTTCTGGAGATACTTCCAGAAAGGCTTGGGGACACAGGTGAACCTCAGTACAGCATTTTATCCCCAGACAGATGGGCAAGCATTCAGACACTAGACAATATGCTACAAGCATGTGTGATAGACTACGGAGGTAGCTGAGATGATCATTTGCCACTTATTGAGTTTGCGTATAATAATAGCTACCATCCCAGTATCCAGATGGCCCCATATTAGGCCCTAGATATATTGGCCCGTACAGAATTATGCGTAGAGTAGGCCGAGTAGCCTATGAGTTGGATTTACCTTTAGACTTGGAGTCTGTCCATCCGGTTTTCTATGTATCCATGCGCCGCAAGTGCATCGGAGATCCTTCCAGGATTGTGCCCATAGATAATGTCCAGGTTACAGAGCGATTATCTTATGAGGAAGTCCCTGTTGCTATTTTAGATCGCCGAGTTCATAGGTTGCGAACCAGAGATATTACTTCTGTAAAAGTACTTTGGAGAAATAAGAATGTAGAAGAGATGACTTGGGATGCCGAAAAAGATATGAAGTCTAGATATCGTCATTTGTTTTCAGCTCCAGAGCAGATGTAGACTACAGCATCATCGTCTTCTATCAATTACTCTTGTTGGTCGTATGGGGCCATAGTTGTTATTGATTATTGTGGCCCTGCATGGCATTGTGCTGTGTTGTTGGGCTATGTGGCAGGTTGGTAGTGGTGAAATTATAGAGGAGACTCCGTCGAAATTTCTGTAGACTCCTAAGAGTGCTAACATTCGAGGACGAATGTTTCTAAGAGGGGCGGATGCTACACCTCGTATTTTCGTTAAGTGTCTTCATGAGTTGGTTGCTATAGATTCAGAGAGCGAAGTTATCTTCGAGGTTATATGATATTAGACATGTTCATCTTGAGAGTACGAAGGTTTAAGTTCATGATTGGCATGTGTTGAAAGGATTAGAGGATGAACGAATCGAAGAGAATATGTTTCGTCGGAATTGATTTTGGAAAGTGAAAAATATGGATCATATTTTGGGAAATACGGACCATATTCTTAAATATGGACCATATTTCTGGCCGTATTTCCTCAGACAGAGAATGAGATTTTCAGGCTGAGAACTACGGTCCAAGATACGGACCATATTTGAAAATACGGTCCGTACTTGTGACCATATTTTTAAGTCGGCCACAATTCTATTTTTTTTGTATAATTCAGATATCCTTTATTTTATATCATCTTTCTCCACATTCCCTGATCTCCAACATTCTAGAAAACCCTCTCCAACATATCTATCAAACCCCTAAGGAAAATCAAAGATCAAAAGAGAAGATTAAGTGTTTAAAGGTTCTAAAGTGATCATGGAAGCTTGTTTCTCCTCTTGGTAATGGTGTTGGAGGATAATTCAAGGTGAAGCACTCTTGGAATTTATGTGTTCTTGAGTTTTGAGGTAAGATTCTATCTTAACTCCATGTTTATGAGTTTATATAATGGTTATGCTAGGTTTGGAGGGAAAGGAGTTGGAAGAAGGTTCAAACTTGAATTTAAGTTTATGTTGAGATGTAACTGTTATACCCCGTACTTTGTACGTCGGAATATTTTAAGTTGGTTGCGACAAATTAAGCCAAGGCTATTTTTTTTCCGACTTTGTTTTAAGGCACGAGTTGTTTGTGATAATATTGGTATGAAGTGTTAAGGGTAAGATTGGAATAAGGAAAAAAATTAGAGAATGAAAGTTGGAAGAAATTTTGGGACCAAAAAATGAATTATGGAAAGTTGGCCATTATTTGAAAATGGCCATAGGTGGCCGGCTATACATGTGTGTGTGTGGGCCATAGGGCCATGTGGGTGAATTATATATGGACTTAGTCATCTTATACACCTTGTTGCCTTAAGAAAAATCAAGAAACTTGGAGAACAACTTAGAGGCCATTCGGCCATATTGAAGAAGAGAGAAAAAGAAAAAAAATCGAGAGGGAGAGAGGGAGAGAGAGAGAGATATTGGTCATGAAAAACTCTTCTCTTCTAGGTTTCCTACTAAGTTGAAGGTCCTCGTTAACATGGCATAGTTGTTGGAAAAAGGAAATCATTTTTGTGCCTTGAACAAGATTCTAGCCGAGAGTGAACAAGGTGGAAAGGAAAGGTATGGTTCAATCTTATTTTTCATGTCTTGTGAATGATTTGCGTATGTTGTGGTGTGTAGAAATAAATGAAATATATGAAGTTGTGATGTTAAAGTGGTAGTCGTGTGGTATAGGTTGGCCGTGCATGTGTAGAATTGTGTTGGAGTAATGAATTAATTGTATTCAACGTGTTGGTGTGTTGTTGCAATGTGTAGAATGTGGATGAAAACCATGGAATGTGTGTATTGTGGTGTTGGCCGAAAATGGGCTGATTTGGTGTAGGTAAATGGACTAATGTGATGTAGTATGTTTGGGTTGTTGTTGTTATATAATTTATGATGAAGAATAAAGGTTTGATGGTTCAAGATTGGAGTTGTGATTGTGCGGGCTGTTTTGCTAGCTAATGTGAATTAAATATGCTTCCCTATATTTATGGTAATAATGTTTTTAAATGTGTGGATTGTTGGTGTCGTTGACGAAATTGGAAGAATGAAACGTATTGTTGATGTCCCTATGGAAATGGGTGGTTTCGGGTGGCTTGGCATATTATTTGGATAGTTTGAATAATTTTTGTGGATTGTTGGAAATGTTATTGACTCGTGTTTGAAAGGTTTGAATTGTTATTTGAATATGCGATTGTTGATATTAGTTTGGAAATATGTAGTTAAGTTGAATATAATTGGAATGTTGTCAAAGAATGTGGGAATGACTTGTTAGTGCTAGAATGCGTTTGAAATTACTTATTGATGTTGTTGGAATGGTTGTTGGTATTGTTGTTGAAGATTTGGCCGAGTTAAATTCTCGGGGACGTCCAAGTTACAGGGGAAGTGCTGCCCAAAATTCTGTAGGAAAAAAAGTAATGGCTTGGAGTTGAATTCTTCGATGCTTATGGCTAATGTTCGATGCCTATTGATGTTGTCGTAGATTTTGAGAAGACGAGACTTACATTTGGATTAGCTTAGGAAGCAAGCCAGGTATGTGAAGCTTATCCTTCTCTTCTTTTTGGCATGTCTTAGACGGAATTAAGGTATAACATGATATGTACCTCGGGGAAATTCCATTCGTAAATTTCGAGTATATTTGTGATTCGTATTTGCTTGATGTTGGCATCCTTAGTATGGTTTGTATGTCTTGGATATGACTGAGTTTGAAATCTTTGCGTAAGCGATTCTTATATGTCTCTTGATATTCGTACCCTTAACGCGGTCAAGTTATGATCCTTACGTCTTTTGTATGATTAAATTTCTAAGGTTGCAAAAGAGTTATATTTGCAAAAGAATTTTGTTTCAAAAGAGTTTTGTTTTCAAAAGGGATATATGCCTAAACGACTCCGAAACTACGAACGTCCGTAACTTTTGCATACGACCTCGAAACGCCCCAAAACATAATATGTAAGTTCATAAGGCATCACTCTCCCCTACCCCTCGTAGTCGGGCTCGGACGGGGGTCGGCACCCGTCCGTGGGGCCCGCGGCCTTTCTATGCTACCTTTATGGATTTTTCGGAAAATTTAATATTTTCTTCCCTATGATTATTTATTTTTTTCGTCGAGTTGGAAATAAGGATTTTATGCCCATGATTTTGATACGTAACAACGGTTTCTGAAGTTCGGTTTGATATGTCCCGAGCGAGATTCGGGAGAAAACTTGATTTGACTATGGTTTTGGATTTTCAAAAAAAAAGGGTTCGTTTTGATCATTCGGTTGAGTCTGTGATGATGTCTGAGATGCGTGTGGTTACTTACGATCTGCTCGTGCGTTCTGTGTTACCTCTTTCACCGGATCCCGGGCCGGTATGTGATCGTGCGCACTATGATATACTCTGGTGTTATGCTGTGTTACGGTTCCCGAGACCTCGCCATAGGGCCGGGTTCCGTTTATGGAGTTATGTTTGTGATATGGCTTCGATGTGTTGTGATGATGTGTTGTGTTCGGGGATACGGAGATTTGAAATCTTCGGTGTTATCTTGTGTTGTGGCGCCGAGATAGGGTGGTGACCACGTTCGTCCGCCGGTCCCATGGGCCGCATTTGGTATGTGATAATATATGATGCTATGTTGAGTTTGTTCACCGATGGTGGGGCAAACCCAATGATGAGGCAAAATTCCACATTGGTTTAGGCAAATCCCACATCGGTTAATGTTATTTCGTATGACAGATTATGATGTGTTCGGTATGAGTATGTTTAATTTGTGTGGGTCGGATGTAAGTACTTGGGTAATTAGGTTGTTACGACTTCACTTTCTGTATTTCCTACTTCGGTTAGGACCTCGTTGATGTATGCTATGCTTTACATGCTCAGTACATATTCCGTACTGACCCCCTTTCTTCGGGGGGCTGCGTTTCATGCCACGCAGGTACCCGCAGATGAGTAGGTGATGCTAGCGGGAGATGCTCCAGCTGGATTGGCGAGCTCCACTTCCTCCGGAGTGCTGCCGAGTCCGAGTGCTTGTATGGTATATGAGACGTTAGTAGAGACTTTGCAGACAGTGTCGAGTGTATGATATGTCGGGTCTGTTTTGTAAGCGGCTACGTAAGCCGGTGTGTTTGTATGCATTATGCTACCGATGTGTTTGGCAAGCGGCTATATAAGCCGAAGCACTGTTATGCCTTATATTACAGTTTTCATACGATTGCAGATTTTATTTGGTTTGAAAAGAAAAACGAAAGGCATGTTTGTTGTCTGAAAAATTTTCATTTCGTGCGTATGTTATGTTTTGTGGGCCCAGTATGGTTATGAGTGTTACGTTAGTCAGCGGGTTCGCTCGGCCCTAGGTAAGGGTCGGGTGCCCATCATACCCTATCGGAAATTAGGGTGTGACATAATCTAACTTGAGTCATGTTGTAAATATATTTTTAAGCTAAAACCTTGTTGTAAGGATAGTAGTGGCTGTTGAGATTGTATTGAGGATGTTATACTTGGTATAATTGGAAGAAGAAAGTGTCTAAGTGTTGTATACAAATCATATATTGGGTTGTTTTGATGTAAATCTTGGAGTGAGTAGTGATATGGACTTAAAGAGACTTATATGAGGTTGTTGTTATGTTAATGACTATTAGGTGTGCTATAGTGACTAAGGAGATTGGAATACTAGCCTACAGTTTCATTGTGGGATTTTGTTGATGACTTGAGGTATGTTAAGGCTAACTTTCCTTCTTTTGGCATGGTCCTTATGAACGAAACGTAAATGTAATGCTACTCCATAATGACTCTATACTTAGTAGCTAGGGATGTTCCCTGTTGATTCATGTTCTAGAATGTTATTCTCAGTAAGTCCTTCTTAAGATTCAATATGATTCGAAGAGTCACTTGTTGGTGGAAATGATATATCATAATGATCTTCGGAGGTGTAACAACCTTACGTCACTCCGACAGATTCAGGATGTACTCTTATCATATTCATGCATTGCATTTCATTTATATATATACACCTATGACCCCTCAGGCGTTATATACGCGTATATTATGTATTATATATGGGGGATGGGGAAGGTGACGGTGTTATATGCGCACTACCACGTGATCAGCTGGTCACATGATGATGCCCGCAGAGGCCAATATGAGATGATGGGTAACATAAAAGAGACATAAAAGAGACATAAAAGTACATAGGATGAAATGAATGCAACCTGTATATCGCATAGTTAAGTTTCAGAAGAGTGCTTACTGGTTATAGATTAAAGTAAGGTGAATCATGTAGATAACTTAAGTGTTTGTCGGCAGGCTATAGGTCCTAGTGAAGAGGAATTATATGGAGGAGTTCTAAGTTATCGTTAATGAATTATAGTTCCAAATTAAGTTGAATCATATAGATAGCTTATGGTTTACCATTATGGGAATAGAGTGCCTTACTTAAGATGGATTAGGGTCCCTACCTAGGATGAATTATAGCACGCAGATGGTTGTTACTTAAGTGGAATCATATGGCTAGCACGATTGTTAAAGGGTTACAAATTGTAAGGTAAGATGAATCATGTAAGGACCTCCAGGGGTTCATCGACAGATTTCATATTCTATTAAGGCTTTAATTAGATAGTTGGGTTAGAGTATTGTTGATGGATTCTAGATTGCTACTTAAGGTAAATGATATTGACGGTGTTAGATGGTTGTTATGAACTTATAGACCTTAATTTAAAGATGAACCATTTGGGCAATACCCAGGTGGCCATTATTGGAGTGTAGAACATCTTATAAAGATGAATCAGATTGAAATAAATAAACATAGTTCTTCCTGAGGGTAAGATGATTCAAAGGACTAGAGTACAAGTTCTGGGAAGTATCAAATAACGTTTGTAGCACAGTAAGTGCATATGTCTAGATCGTATTCGTCTTCTCCGACATGAAGTACTATCATATGTTCCTTTCTTTAGATGAGTTCCAAAGAATGAAGTCATTAGTCTTCTACTTCTACACAGTTATCGCCTCCATGAGATGTTATTTATCAATTCCTCGTAAGTGATTCCACTCTCATTATTATGGATTTCATATATTCCAAGGGTCTTAGGTCTATCATAAGAGCAAAAAGTATGTAAAGGCTACCCTTTCTTTCATTGGCATGAATCCGTAATGAGAAAGTCAGACAAATCGCATAAGAGAAGCGTATATCGTAGAGTTCTTGTATCTATAAGTGTTTCACTTTCCGTATGTCCTATCTCGTCTTGTTGAGAGAGTTTTTATCCACTCCATGTTTAATCCATGTTGATAAAGAGATATTGGATCACATGTATACTACTTTACATCTTTACTATTTACATGATATATAGAACTACATATATACATACATACATATATATATATATATATATATATATATATATATATATATATATATATATATATATATATATATATATATATATGAATTTTATTGTTGCCTAGCCTTTTGGTCAGTGAGAGATAGTAATGCCTGGCCTTATGGTCAGTGAGATGCCTGGTCTTATGGTCAGTGAGAGATATTGATGCCTGGCGAGAGATATTGATGTCTGGACTTACGGTCAGTTAAAGATATTCATGCCTGGCCTTACGGTCAATAAGAGATATTGATATCTGGCCTTACCGTCAGTAAAAGTTATTGATGCCTGGCCTTAGGGTCAGTGAGAGATACACCGAGCCCTATATGTGGCCGACTAGCTATATTATTGCTATATCTTTATGTGTTGAGTCAGAGCAGGTAAGAGCACCTTTGAGTAATCTTTGACTTTCAGTTTACTATGTATTTCAGTTCAGTTTCATCTTTCAGTTATTCAGCTGTCTTACGTACTCGGTACTATCTTTCTATACTGACGTCCCTTGGCTGGGGGCACTGCATTTATTATTTATCCACATTGCAAGTTCAGATTTATAGGTTGGCAGACTTTCCCGCTAGATAAAGAAGATGTTCAGCGGAAGGATTATAAGCTCCATTTCTGCCAGGAGCCGAGTCATGTCTAGTATTATCATTGATGTTAGAGATTTTGGGTAGGTCGGGGCCCTGTCCTGTCACTTGTATTGGTTGTTCGGTCATAGGAATTCGTAGAGGCTTCATAGACACTATTGGTGGGTTTGTTGTATTCAGTTGTATGCATCAGGCCAACAACAACATATATGTACGGAAATCATTACATCTCTCTTTTGTATCTAGAGTTATGACATATAGTCTATTACAAATTCATAGTAGTTGCATGTAGAGCATGGTCCATCCCATTCAGATTTGGGACGTGACACATGTTACATCCTCTACTTTTAGAGAAGCACTTATCAAATTTGAACGTAAGAATGTTGAGCTATGGCTAAGTAAAACAACTTGGGAATATAAGGAGCGGAGTATTATTGAGTATATTCTAGAAATAAAGGATGCACATAAAGAATACCGGGAGGTCCTATAAGGAAACAAGTTGAAGAAGTTGAGTTAGTATAGCTTGGGAAGAAGATGAGTGCTATTTTGAACGACAAAGAGCCAACTTGGGGAAAGAATATCTTCTAGCGTATGATGAGTTTGGAGTGAAACAAAAGCCTAAATTGAAGTTCATGAAGTCTAGTTTCCAACGCAACAAATCACTCGTCGATACATACATGTTCCTACAAATCCATATGCCAATTTTTGTCATAAAGTGTTGAGGTTAGCCATCAACGAGTCTCGGGAAGCGTATAGGGTTTTGTAGTTCTTGTTCTAAACATCAAATCTTGACTGGACGAAGGAATCTATCGAAGATCAACAAGATTTCAAGCTCTTCCAACCTTGATTGAGGTAAGAATACTCTTTACTATTGATATAATTAATCGTATTATGGAGATTTAGTTGATAAAGCTTTGTAAAGTAGATTGATTGGTTGAGAAATTGAATAGAAATCGTGTGGGATATTTTATTGAGTATGTTGGTATGGATGATGATGTTGTCGATGTCAGTGTTGCTATTGTTGTTGTTTTGTTAGTATTGTGATTTCGGGCTAGAGATAAAAACAGGAGAGATACTGCCCGAATTTCGGCAGATTGGAAAAGGATTTAATTTGAGGCTTGAGACAAGCATATGATGATGAGTCTAACAATAGTATGAATTCTCTTGAATGTAGATTTACGATCTTGGGGAGGATAAACGTTAAGTAGTAGGAGGCTAAAAAGGTATGTAAGGCTATCCCTTTCTTTCTAAAGGCACGATTCTTTTCTTATGAACCAATACATGACTTCCATAATACCCTTATTCCCAAAAAGCTAGAAGTTCATGATTCTCAAAGTTTTTATGATGCTAAAGATAGATGTTTTCTATGGTGTTTATGATGATGAAGATGATCCCATTTCTGGAGATTCCAAAGTTTACAGTTTTGATACTATTATGAGATTATTGAGCTTATTTCATGATTTTCTTGATCTTATTCATTGTTGTTGATCTCGCCTTATGATAATCGTTCCTTCAAGGTGAGATATAGCGATGATGATTTTTCCATAAATATAATCGGAGGTTACCGACCTTACGTCACTCTGATAGAGTTGTAGTTTTTAATTGGGCTCTCACGCATGCTTTACATATATGTATGTATTTTCTCACACCGTGCCTATATGGCCGGGAAGCACCACTACGGTGGACGGCTTATGGATAATGACAATAACACCGTGCCTATATAGTCGGGTAGCACCACTACGGTGGGCGGCTTATGGATAATGATAATAACACCATGCCTATATAGCCGGGCAACACCGCCAGTGGGCGGCGTGAGATGGTTACCCCGGACGCGGGCTAATGACGATGACATATATATGTATATGTATTTATGACGATGTTTTAAAAATAAAAGTTAGCATGCATGGTATCCGTCTTAAGGGGCAATCAAATGTACAGGTTATCTCCTTTTCTCATGTTATGTTCCATATCTCTTATTATACTATTACTCATGCCTTAAATACTCAGTACACTGATCGTACTGACGTCCTTTCTTGTGGACGCTCCGTTCATGCCCGCAGGTTCAGGTAGCCAGACAGGCGATCCAGCTCAGTAGGTCTTCTACTCAGCTGCATTCAGTGCGCTCCACTTGGTTCGGAGCTGCAGTCCCTTTTGGGTATGCTATTTTGAAATGTATATATGGGCATGACGGGGTGTTCCATAGAGGTCTGTAGACAGTTGTATGTAGTTGGGATGTTGTGCAGCTTTGTCAGCTTTTATTTTTGTTGTACAGCATATGTAGCGGCCTAGTCGGCTTGCACTGTTATCTTCAGTACGTATGCTTATATATGCGTCGTTTGTGAGTTCGTGACACAGTTTGTTATGTTATTCTTACAGAAGTATTCAGTTCAGTTATAAGTTATATACGGACCACCATGTTGTCCAGTGAGGTTCAGATACGAGTTTAGGAGTGCTTGATCAGTAGAGGTCGGGCACTCGTCACGACTCATCAGCTTGGGGCGTGACAACACACCTATCCCCACAAGTCAAATATACTATAAATAAATTAGGGGAAGGGTCAACAGGGGAAAAATAGGCGAAATAACCAAAACGACCTAACATGTCGTGACATTCGAAGAACTAGGCTTTTTGGTCAAATTCATACTCATAGGAAAATTCGAGGATCACTTAATGTCAATAACACCTTTCAATAGGCTACATGATCTCTAATGGATCTCCTACATGCTGTAATTAAGCAAGGAACTTACCTCTCGAAGATTTCCCGAAAATTCCCTGTAGCTGTTATTAAATTGATTTGTTGAAATCTAGGAATCAGAATGTCGAATCCCGCACTAGTCCTTGTTAATATAACGTAATATCCACTTAAATTGAGTAGAAATTCACTTGACATGGTTTGTAGAAGCCCTAGGGTGTTTGTTTCCTCAAAAAGTCGTCCAAAAAGAAATAGGACTTGAAATCACGAACATTCTCGTATTTATATGCATTCTGTTTTATTCGTCGTGAAGCCACCATATACGGTCTGTATGTGGGACATGCGGTTCATATAATGACCGTATGTCAACTTATGAAGCCTACAATAATGGATAATATGCTTGATAGACAACCGATATATTGCTGATATACGGCACGTATGTTGCACATACAGACCAACCCAATTTTTCATTTTTTAGTACTTTCAACAAATGGTGGATATACGGTTAATATATGGTGATATGTGGTCTGTAAGTCAACTTTATAGACTTGAAATTTCCTCAACCTTCTATACTTTAGGACCCTACATACAGCTAGACATATAGATTTGTCATACATACGGTCTGTAAGTCAGCCATATCTTGACGCAGTTTTCTAACTTTGCTTCTTTTCAAAAAATTTCAACTCCAATCTTTTTGGACACTTTATACATGCTTAGATATTGAATTTCCCCCATAAGTACCTATCAATTACCATAATCTGGGCTTAACCACAAATATTTAATGAGTTCAAACCTAACCCGATTTGCGAGGTATTACATTATCTCCCCATTTGGAACATTCATCCTCGAGTGTGGATCATAGCCTAATATTGGACTAACTCCCACGGTTTTAAAAAATTTCACCAGAGTTTCCTTTGTAGATGGAGCTATCCCAATATTTTACAATTCAGTTAACAACCAACAATAACAATGTGGTCCTCACAGGGACTTCTACAACCAACAATAATTAACTCTTATCACGAAATAAGGAATTTCATACCTTTTGCCAACATTTAAAAAATTTCAATAACCAAAAGTTTAACACATACCTAAAATAGGGAACAAGTGAGAAAATCTTTTTTTTTCATGTCCTCTTCCACTTCCCAAGTCCCTTCCTCAATATTATGATTATACCTTCCATTATTAGTGATGAATTCTTGAATTTAAGAGTTAGGGTTTACACCCAAAATTGGAGTTTTGCTTGGATTTTGAAATTGAATAAATCCTTGAGTTAATTTAGCAATTAGTTGATGGATTTTGATCACCTTGTGTTTAATTGGATAATTTACCCCCGAATTTCCCGTTTTTCCCTTGTAGGCCCTGTTTCCCTAAATTCTAAGGTTGGTTTTGACCTAATTTGAATGATAGCAATATAGGTATCGAGCTTCATGAGTTCTAATCTAGATTTTGAATATGAATAGACTTTCTTGATCTCGAGGCTCAAGGAAAGGAAAGGCTAAGGTGTGATTGTTGGTGATATTAATGTTCAGCCTTCCAAGTAGGTTACAGCGTACCTTGGTGACACTTCATATAGCGAAGCACATATTTAGCTTATATTGTCGGAGATAGCATGTGAACCTTCGAGTATGAAGTCGGGTTGGATATTGCCTTAGGTTAGGCCTTGTTGTGTGTTGGGGCTAGCCACCCCATTGTGATTGATTTGATTGTTCTATTGTGCCGGCTTGATGCCATGAGTTGTTGATAGATATCGAATTCTGTTTTATCATCTTGATTATGATATAGTTGGCATACCCACTGTTGGTACTTGTGATTCGGTTATATGGTTGGCGTACCCACTATTGGTACTTGTGATTCGGTTATATTATTGGCGTACCCACTGTTCGTACTTGTGATTCGGATATATTGTTAGCGTACCTACTGTTGGTACTTGTGATATTGAGCATGATTATTGATGTTGCTTCATGCATTGCACACACTCTCTTTTTCATGATACACTGTTGTGATACTGTTGATACTTGATAAAACCCTTTTACTTGAGTGACGTGAGATGGCCGATGTCCGATGTTAGTTCTGGAATCGTTGATAGAGTAAAATTGATACTTGATAAAACTCTTTTACTTGAGTGACGTGAGATGGCCGATGTCCGATGATTAATTCCGAAATCGTTGATTACATGGACGATGTCTGATGTTAGTTTCGGAATCGTTGATAGTGCATGGACTCCGCGGGTCCCCCAGAGTGGTGCCGGTGAGAACCACCCGTGGACAAAGATCTGAGGTCCCGTCTGTCTGTTGGGCAAAGATCCGGGATGGGTGGCACTTAGACTTCGCGAGTCACACTGGGTTATGCTACCGAGACGTCGAACTTCGCGAGTCACACTGGGTTGTGCTACCGAGACGTCGGACTTCGCGAGTCACATTGGGTTGTGCTACCGAGACGTTGATATTTCCATCCGGAGTACATGTGTACACCGTATTGCATTGTATTCATACACTATTGCATTGCATTGCATTATGGATTGATTTGAGATGATTTTGGTGTTGTACTTGTGATGTTTGATATATTCAGACTTGGCACATTTGGGATTAGATGCTTATTTAGGCAATGACGTGTACTTGGATTTGATTACGTTTGGCTTATACTTGTTGGTTGATCTATTTATCTACTTTATTATCTGGATTGTGTTAGCTATGCTTAATCGGCCGATGATGCCTACCAGTACTGTTGTTTTGTACTGACCTGCACTTGCTGCATTCCTTTATGAATACAGAGTATCAGGTCGGATCCACTTTCGTGACGTGTGGCTGATAGTCACTTCAGCTTTCTCCTCGAGTTTCCAGGGTGAGCATGGCCGTCCGCTGCCTTGAAGACTTTTCTATCTTTATGTCTTATTCGATTCAGAGACATAGACACTTTATGAGTTAGTATTTCGGATTTGTATTATTCCCCTTTTAGATGCTCTTATGTTATTCAGACTAGACCCTGGGGGTGTTATTATTATTCCGCACTATTGTACTACTTATATATATGATGATCATGGCTACTCCATAATAAAATCGGGGGTTCTCGACCTTACGTCACCTCGATAGAGTTATAGTTTGTCTTTGAGTTCTAATGCATAATTTATGATGAGTATATGATAATGAGATTACACCGTGCCTATATGGCCAGGCAGACGCCGCTAAGGCGGGCGGCATACACACCATGTCGAGAGCGCATGGGCAGACACCGCTAGTGGGCGGCATGAGATGTTTACCCCGGACGCGGGAGGCCTGAACCCGGGCTAATGATGATCACACCGTACCTATATGGTCGGGCAGCTTATTTGTGTACATACTTGATATGATGTTATTTATGATGTAAGTCAGCATGCATTATTCTGTCTTAAGTGACATTCAGCTACAGGTTGTTTCCTTACTTGATGTTTCCTTATCTCTTCAATATGTTATTATTGGTCATGCCTTACATACTCAGTACAATGTTCGTACTGACGTCTTTTCTTTTTAGACGCTGTGTTCATGCCCACAGGTAGACAGGGAGGTGGTCCAGATTCATAGTAGTCTATCAGCAACTATACAGGAGCACTCCATTATTCCGGAGGTGCCATTTTTGATACATTATTTTGTATATATATTTTTGGGCACGGAGGGGTCCTGTCCCGTCCTTATGTCAGAGTACTCTAGTAGAGGCTCGTAGATACAGATGCGTGGGTAGTAGTTGCCTCATGAATCCATTAGTGTACATTTTGTATATCATTTTGCAGCCATTAGGGCTTATATATATCTATGTATTGCCTTGGAGTTATTATGTGTTCAGGATGAGTATGATGACTAGCGTAACGTGTGGTGCTCGGTAGTCAGCTCCGGGTACCCGTCATGGCCCCCTAGTCGGGTCGTGACAACCCCTGCCTCTACCTCTATCTCCAGATATCTGTGGGCCTCGCTGCGGGGACGTATTGAAGAGGATGAGGCTGCTACTGATCAGATTGGCTGAGCCATGCCACCTCTGTCCCTCATCGGACAATCTCTCATATAATGACTAGGATCTCCACATGTATAGCATACATTAGAGCCCTGATGACATCGTCCAGAATGGGCCCTACCATCGTGGAGGAGGTGCCTTCATCTGCACTGAATCCCTCCAGTCCTGAAAACCAAAAGCCCTCAAACTCTTACCTGATTCAGAACAAACCGACCCATCATAATGCAGCCTCTGAAACTATGGAGGTACACTATCAGCAGGATACGGTGGCCAAGAACCACCCCGAGAACCTTCAAGTTCGCTAGCAGACCTAGCCCTTTTGTGCTGACTCTCATCACGATCCTCATGTTATTGCCGTTTCCGGTCCACCAGATTCTGAGCATACATTTGTATACAAGATAAATCCATACTATCAAGCAAAGCGGTTGTAGTACACTCACTCATCAAGTGAGGCTCAAACTCGATCACAAATCGGTGGAATCGATCTTCCATCTCAGCCACAATCGAGGGGGCATACCTAGCCAAGGAGTCAAACTGAAGGTTATACTCCTGCACACTAATATTCCCCTGTCTAAGAGCCAAGAACCTATCTATCTTCGCCTGACGAATCTCCGCCGGTAAATAATGATGGAAGAAGGCCTCGGAGAATTCTTCCCATACCGCTGGAGGCGCATTTGGCCCTCGGGACCTCTCCCAAGTCTCATACCATCCCACTACTACATCTCATAACCGGTAAGATGCTAACTCAACAGCCTCAGTATCACTGGCATGCATTACTCATAAGGTCCCTGCCACGCCCCGAACCATGGCCTGGGCATGACACGGCACTCGGTGCCTGACTTTCTATGACCGACCAAACCCATGGTCGAGTCTAACAGTTGTATCATAAAAGCATGCAATATATAAAATGAACCAAGAGAATATTCTAACTCAACTATATTTGAGGATGCGAAAATAAATGTTGTGAGGCAAAACCAAAATAACTGACTAAAGACTGTGTCTATGACACCTCTATGATCAAAATACTGTAAGAATAACTAGGTCAGGACAAGACCCTGACATGCCTCAAATACTAATGAACTAACTAATACTCGAAAGCTGGAAATAGACGGAAGCCTGAATGAGAGGGCTCACCAACTAGCTGATGTACTCAAAGCTTTGGAAGCTAAGCGGCTGTTGTATCCTCCTGAAAGACAGACTATGGACCATGAAGTGCAGGCCCATGCATAAGGAAGTTAGTACATTTGAATGTACAAGTATGATAAGCAACTGCGAAGCAACATAAGGGATACATGAACAATAAAGTATAATGAAGGCGAATACTCATATCATGAGTTGATACGTATAGAAATCACCTGTGCAAATATCATGTAACTATGGCCTCGGGCCCAATAAATAATGAGATCTCAAAGCTATGGCCTCGGGCCCAAAATAATTACATATGCATATGAATCATAACTATGGCCTTGGGCCTAATCAAACATGAAGCAACAGGGGTAAAACTGACTACTGACTCTTTATCATGACTGATGACTTAGACTGCATTCTGAGACTCGTAGATTGAATTACAAGTCTTTTAGATTAAGCTAGGGTCCATAGCATGCATAAACAAGTATGAACATAATCAGAAAACTGAACTCTAACCCTAAGTTATGAAAATCAAGAACTAGGGCAAAATCATGAACTTGCTGGATTACTGGGAATTATGATTATTAAGGTATGAGGATGATTAAACAATGTTCCTCATGTAGATAGTATGCTTAACATCTTATGAATTGCTCCCAACTTGACTAATAATGCAGTCTTGGAAAAGAGTTCCAAGGTTTTGCTCTTTATGCTCTTTAATTGGGTTTTCTTGAAACCCCTATGTTAAGAACATGGTTTTATGATTAGATTAAGAGCATATATGATAGAATTGATTTGGAAGAGCTTGGAATTATTTACCTTGCTGTTTTGGTTTGTTGGGAGAAGAACACTTCGTTTCTAGGGCTTGGAATTAGAACACTTCGTTTCTAGGGCTTGGAATTATGACAAACGAAATAAAATAATTGAAGGTTGGTATTTATAGGTTCTGGTGCGGGTTGGGAAATACGGACCAAAATACGGTCCGTATACTGAATTACGGTCCGTAAACCTAGACCGTAATTCAACATATTTCAAACAGAATCACTGCTTTATGTTTCCTTCTTAAATACGATCACAGTTTACGGGCCGTATTTCAAAATACGATCCGTATTTAACAATATAAAATTCCACAAGCCAAATTCCAGAATGCACAGTGATTTTGGGTGTCACTTTACGACTTGAAATACGGGTCGTATACTGAAATACGGTTCATATTCTGGGGCGTAAATCCGCATCTGACGGCTGAAGAGAAATTTTCAATCCCCACATTCTTTAGCTGATTTTCTAAGTCTGGAATCATGGTCAAAGCTTAAGTTAAAGGTCTGAGGTGTTACAGTCCCCCAACATATGATCAATAAAGTTCTGTAGAACCTCACCAGACTTATCTCCAGTAAACTCTGGAGATCAAGATTAATGAAATCCCTAACTCGAGCACTGGCAATTTCCATCAACAAGACTTGTACCAAGATTGTCTAGTCTTGGGTCGGAAATGACTACCAATCTAATAAATAAATTTAGTGCACTCCGCATGTCCATATCCTCATCATGAGTAACAGATGGAGGTACTGGGTCTCTCGTCAGCTCCTCAGGTGCTGGCGGAGTTCGAGAACCATGTGAGGGTGTCACATTCCCCCTTGGAGCTTCACTCTGGCCCTCACTAGCTGCTGGCAATCTACTTGTCCCTTCATCGGCCACTGCCTTTCCCTTTTGACTAGGCAAGATTTCTTAGTCATAGGCATTGTTGTATATAAAACAAGTCAAGGGTCAAGAATTCCATTCCCTACGACTCTGCTCTATTGCACGATCTAGTATCTTGAAAGAATGTTAACCATCCTAAATGCCTTGTACTCTCATGATTATAAGTGTGGCGTATAACACACCCATAATCAAGACTCTACTAGACACGGCTTACAGACTCCCAAGGACAGACCTACTCTGATACCACACGACCCAAATCATAGGGCCACAACTAGCACTCGGTGGCCTACTCAATCGAACGCCAACGTACATTACTGTTTCTTTTACTGTAAGACTCGTCTTAGGTCGATAAGGACATATTAACATAAATCCATAAAAGGGAACATAAAGGCTTAACTCATGAAAGCAATCCAAAAGGTATATACATGTATAGGCCGACAAAGCCATCATGCTAGACTGACATGATACTACTAAAACTGTACACAGGACACTGTCTGCAAGGCCTCTAAGGGGAACATGATCATCGTACATAAGTCGGGACAGGGCCCCCTGTTACACCGCGGAAAATTTCGCGCTACCAAGGTCGTAGACAGCTTAGTATGGGCCTGAGGAAGAGCAAACTTATGCGAGGACTAAGGAGAAAGGTTATATTATAAGAGTGCAATAACGGTATACATATGACATTTGGAGGCCATATGGGGCGAATTGGTTCATATGTCACTTGACGAAAAGCCCTCGTTGCTGTAAGCTAAGTGGGGCCCACACGTCAGAGTTTTATAAAGGACATATGAAGAGATATATGAGTAGTACATGGAAAGTTGAACAAGTCTTAAGAAGGACCCATAAGCCAAATATGGGCATAAGCCCTCCAAAAGGACGATTTAAGGAAACATTTTCGGATGATCTGACTTGGAGGGGCCAAACCGCTATTATAGGTTTGGAATTTGGAAAAATGATAAAAATGAAAGTTGTATATAATTGAATTAGATTTCCAACCATAGGTCGTGGGCCCTCATACCATATCGGGATCAAGAGTTATGACCTTTTTACTGAACAAACGTGCGGTCGAAAAATTAAAGCCGCGCGAACGCGTGAAGGGCGCGAACGCGCGGAAAATTCTAAGTCGGTCCGGGGCCTTAACTCTGGACCGACTTTTAAAGAGGTAGACCCCCCTCATTTTCGACCAAACACACCCAAAACCTCCTCAAATATTCTAGAAATTTCCCAAACCTTCCAACCATCAACTTTTTAGCCCAAAACCAGGTATAATTCTCAAATCCCGGTCCAGACGGCGTATAGTTACAACTACAAAATTGTGTATTGAGGCGTTGTGGCTTAAGCTCAAGGTAGAGGAGTAAATATATAGCATTATTATCGAGATAAAGGTATGAATCTCTTGTTATTAACGTTAATCTTGGTTTAATCACGGAGAAGGAGTTATTAAATTGTTGTAAATTAATTTTGTTGGTGGAAATATGGGACAAACACCATATGGGTTGTTCTATGGGATAATTTGATATGGGAAATGATGTCATTAATTTTGTTATTGTTATTGTTGTGTTGGTTATTGAATTGAGAATTCGGGCTAGGCATATAAACAGGGGAGATGTTTTAGATTTTCTAATATAGAATAGTTTGATTTGAAACTTGAATAAGTGTGTGCGATAAAGGAGGCTAACGTTAGTGTAAATCCTCTTAAATGTGTACTTGCGAGTTTCGACGAATAAGCGTAGCTAATAGAAGGTTGAACAAGAACGGTATGTTAAGGCTTGTCCCTTTTTTCAAAGGCATGATTCCTATGTTATGATTCCATAAATGTTTCCGATAACCGCCTTGTTTTCAAAAGCTCGTAGTTCATGACTCTTAAAGCCTCTTATGATGTTAAATGGAATATGTTCTATGATGATTATGACGATGATGATGATTCTCACTTTTGAAACTCCGAAGCTATGATTTGAGGGCATTATGAGATTATTGAGCCATTCCATGAATTTTTCTTAACCGTACTTATTGTTGATGGTCTCTCACCCTCGTATTTTACTCGTTCCTTCGAGGTGAGATATAACGATGATAACGATTCTATTTCCAGTTGCTACCTAAGTTCATGATTCTCGAGACTCCCGTGACATCGTCGATTTCATCTTGTGAGGGTTGATCCTTCAAGGATTGATATGATGATAATGGTAATGCTAATGATGACGTTGATTTCATTTATGAATTTATATATATATATATATATATATATATATATATATATATATATATATATATATATATATATATATATATATATATATATATATATATATATATATATATATATATATGTATGCGTTTCCTCCCCTCGATCGGTTGGGATAACATCGAGTCCGCGGTGGCCGAGTAAGATAACATCGAGTCCGGAAAGGGCCGGGTAAGATAACATCGAGTCCCGAAAGGGCCGGGTAAGATAACACCGAGTCCCGAAAGGGCCGGGTAAGATAGCACCGAGCCTATATGGCCGGGTAAGATAACACCATGTAAGATGCTATATACATGTATATGTATGGAAAAGTCTTTTTTTTAAAAGCTAAGCATGCACGACATTCGCCTTAACGGGGCATTCAGAGGCACGGTGATCCCTTTTATGTTACTTTATCTTTTTATACGTTCATTGTATTATTTTCCATGTTCGGTACCTCTTAATATGTTACTATCCGTCGTCACCCCGATCTTGATCGGGGTGTGATGCACCCGACCCCTGACCTGAGCCGAGCCGAACCCGCTGATCCTTACTACGTAAGAATTTTTTTTTGAAAACCTTTAAGACAAGTAAACATAAATAGACGACCGAAATACTCTTTCGTTGCTTTTAAGACAATAAAACATGTAGCCGTATATAACTCGTGTTATAATACAATCTAAAACCTGCCGCAAAGTCTCACGAAAAAGAAACCCGGGACGTGTTTGTGGCCCCCCGGGCCAAAAGGGGCGCCAACTTTG
>NW_026715432.1:0-19246 GCF_029784015.1 Lycium ferocissimum | reverse complement strand
TTTTATTCACTTCATTTTTTGTACTGCTTTGCATACTCGGTCACTATTAAATTCGACCCCCTTCTTCGAAGTTCGTTTCGTCCACGCGGTACCCCGGATGAGTAGGTGATTGCGGAAGATGCTCATTGGATTGGCGAGCTCCACTTCCTCGAGCCGCCGAGTCCGAGTGCTTGTATGGTATCGAGATGTTAGTAGAGACTTTGCGAGACGAGTGTCGAGTGTATGATATGTCGTTTGTTTTGTAAGCGCTATGTAAGCCTGTATTTATATGCATTACGCTACCATGGTTTGCAGCGGTATATAAGCGAGTATCGTTGTGCCTCATTACGATTTTCATACGATTGCGATTTTATTTGATTTGAAAAAAAAATGAAAGGCATGTTTGTTTTATGAAAATTTTTCACCGTTTATGTATGTTTTGCGGGCCCGTATGTTTGAGAGTGCGGGTTCGCTCGGCCTAAGTAAGGGTCGGGTGCCGTCGTCCATCGGAAATTAGGGTGTGACAAATGGTATCGAGCGTTCGTCCTAGGGGTTGTAAAGTCGTGTCAAGTAGAGTCTTGTTTATGGTGTGTTGCGCGCCACGTTTATAAACAGGAGGCTACGGGGCACTAGGATGATACTCTTCTTTCATATCACGAGATCGTGCCATGAGCCAAGTCATAGGAGATGGGACTCCTTACCGATTTGTGATTGCGAAATGAAGAATGACACCGAGAGGAAGTGAGTGATGATGTTGGAAGTCACAAAGCGGGTAAGTAAAGGTATGAAAGATGATGTTGGCAAGATAGGGACTCACGATTGAAATACAAGTTGAAGACCAAAGGGGAAAAGTAAACAAGAAAGTGTAACAGGTGCCGTTTGAGTTGGGCATACGAGGTATGTTTATCATTTGTGTACTGTTGATGATATTGGGAGCCACATTGTGGATACGATATGATATGATATGTATATATGTTGGCCTGTGAGGCATGTGTGTATTTCGCGTGCGGAGTTTTGGGATGTAAGAATATAGAGGAACTGCGCAATTTTTTTTGAAATAAAAAAGAGAATGAGAATTTTGTAAACGACCCCAAAGGCCCGGGGCCCAGGTAAGATTAAGACGAGTACGAGGGAAATAAAACGGAATGGGAAAATTTTGAGAGATATTAAGGATAAAGTTGACGAAAGGGTAAAAGTTTTAAAAAGGTTACACTAGAGCCAAAAAATGGGACAATTTAAAGTAATGAAGATTGTTGTAAAAAAAAGTAAAGCTCGAGAAAGTGGCCCAAAACAGATGGATTTATGAAATGAATATAAAGGCAAGGGAAAGGGAAAAAAATTATGGAACGAATGGGAAGGGTTTGAGTTAGAGATTAAGAGACGACACGAGATAATGTGCCTAGAATGCTACAAGTTGAGTAAAGGGAATTACAAGAAAAGAAAAGTTTGAACCGGGATCCTTAAGACCCTATGGATAGTTGAACATTCGAGGACGAATGTTCAAAGGGAAAAGGATGTTATACCCGTACTTGTACGTTGGAATATTCTAAGTTGGTTGCGACGAGTTATGGACAAGACTTTTTAATTTCGTTTTTTTGCTGATTTTGTTTCAATGCATAAGTTGCATATTCATCTTTTGTTGGTATAAGTGTTAAGGGTAAGGTTGGAATAAGGAAAAAAATTAGAGAATGAAAGTTGGAAGAATTTGGGACTAGAAATAGATTATGGAAAGTTGGCCAAATTCATGAAATTTAATAGCCATGTGGCCGGCCATGTGGGGAGTGGGCCATGGCCACATGATTTAACTGTTATGAAAATAGAAAGATGATCAAGTCATCTTCATCATTTATTTCATCTCCTAGAAAGTTCAAGAGAATGGAGAGAAAAAAGAAGAAGAAGGGAGAACGGCTAAGAGAAGTGGCGAACATTACACAAAAATTGGTCATGAAAAATTGTTTTCTCTAAGCTTTCATACTAATTGGAAGGTCCTCTACAACGTGGGATAGTTATTGGAGTCGTTGAACCGTTCGTTTTGTAGTTTGCAAACTCTGGCCGAGTGGTGGAGTCAAGGCAAAAGGTGAGGTTTGATCTTCTCTATGTTTTATGGATGATTTGAATGTTGTAAAGGTAGAAATGAGAAATTCATGAAAGCATGGTGTTGTGTGTGGCCGTGTGAATGTGTTGGGGCCGTGTGTGTGTGGGTTGTGTAGAGGTGAAGAATTAAGTGTATTATGATGTTTATGTTGTTTTGGCATGTAGAAATGAATAAAAATTCATGGAAATTGATGTATGTGGTGTTGGCCGAATAGGGTGTTTGGTAGATGCGAATTGATTTGTTTTAGTATTTTGGTTTTGTTGTCATGGATTATAGGGATGAAAGAATGTTTTGAATATTCAAGTGAATATGTAATTGTGCCGAAAGTGGCTGTTTGTGTAGTATAGGAAATGAAGCTTAATTTTATTTAGTATGTTGGTTGTTGTGTTGTGAATCATGTGAAGAAAATGAAGTTTTAATGGTCCAAATTGAAGTGTGGTTGTTGTTGGGCTGTTTTAGAACTAATGTGATTCTTAGTATGGTTTCTTGTATTTTTGAGATCAATGTTGTTAAAGTGTGGGTTGTTAGGGATGGTTTATGAGTTTGGAAGAAAAGAAATGCGTTGTTGATATTTCCTTGGACTTGGAAGGTTTCGGTTGCCTTATGTTTTGGTTGGGTTGTTTTGAATAATTTTGTGGATTGTGGGAAATGTTATTGAATCGTGTTTGAAAGGTTTGAATTGTTATTTGAATATGCAATCGTTGATATTAGTTTGGAAATATGTAGTTGATTGAATATAATTGGGAAAGTTGTCGAAGTATGTGGAAATGACTTGTTAGTGTTAGAATGCGTTTGAAATTACTTATTGATGTTGTTGGAATGGTTATTGTATTGTTGTTGAAGATTTAGCCGAGTTAATTCTCGGACGTCAAGATTATAGGGGAAGTGCGCCAAAATTCGTAGAAAAAAGTAATGCTTGGAATTGATTCTCGATGCTTATGGCTAATGTTCGATGCCTATTGACGTTGTTGTAGATTTTGAGAAGACGAGACTTGAGTTTGGATTAGCTTAGGAAGCAATCGAGGTATGTGAAGCTTACCCTTCTTTCTTTGGCATGTCTTAGACTAGATTAAGGTATGACATGATTTTGTGCTCTCGGGGTAATTCCATTCGTAAATTTCGAGTATGTTTGTGATTCGTATTTGCTTTGATGTTGGCATCCTTAGTATGGTCGAAGCAGGGTCCGTATGTCTTTGATATGATTGAGTTTAAAATCTTGGTAAACGATTCTTATATGTTTCTTGATATTCGTATCCTTAATGCGGTCGTTATGATCCTTATGTCTTTTGTATGATTAAATTTTAAGGTTTCAAAAGAGTTCTATTTTAAGAGAATTTTGTTTTCAAAGAGATTTGTTCCTAAACGATTAAAATCTACGAACGATCGTAACTTTCAAGAAAGAGCTCGGATCGCCTTGATTTCTTCGGGGAAACGATGTCATTACAACGTATAATGGCTTTAACTTTCATAGGCGGGCCCCGAGGTGATTACTGACGCGCGTACCATGGTCCCGCGACTTTTCTACATTTGGTTTTAACGACCTATTTTTTTTTTGAAAGAACTTACTATGACTATTTTTCCGACCCCGAGTATGATTATATATTTATTTGTCGAGTTCTAAATAAGGATTTTATGCATGATTTATACGTAACTATGATTTCTAATGTTTTATTTGACATGTTCCTCGAGTGGACGTTCGGGATAAATTCCGATTTTGGCTACCGTTTTGGTTTTGAAATAAAAGTTTGTGTTAGTTATTCGGGTTGAGTTTGTAATAATGATTGTATTTACATACGGTTACTTACGATTCGCTTCGTGCGTTCGTTATTACCTCGTTTCACCGGATCCCGGCCTAAGATGCGTGATCGTGCGCATTATAATATACTCCTATAAGTTATGCCGTGTTACGAGCCTGATCGCGCCCCCACCAGAGGGTCAGCCGGGTTCCATTTATATTTGGTGTTATGCCGTGTATGGCGTTATGATGTGTGGATGGCGCTGAGATTTGAACTTCGGTGCGTGCCGTGCTGTGGCGCCAGATGGTGGCGACCACGTTCCGTCCGCCGGTTCCATCTCACCGTATAGATAGACAGAGTATACCCGTTTGTGTCGAGCGGAGGGAAACCCCTGACGAGGCAAATCCCACATGTTTAGGCAAACCCACATCGGTTAATGTTTTCATATACGATTATGAGTTTTCGGGAGTAGTATGATTTGTGTGCCATAATATTTTGGGGAATGTTATTACGTTTTCATTTTCTCGATTTTTTGCATCCGACATATTCCTCCCACCCCCTTTTTCTGGGGTGCGCCCTGCCCCCGGGGGCCCCCGGGGAGTAGGTGATTTACATGCCCAAACGGATTGGCGGCTCCACTTCCTCCGGGCCGCCAAAACCAGGCTTTTATTCCCAGATTTTTAGAGACTTTGCGACGGCGAGGTATGATATGCCGTTTTTTTTGTGCCCAGAAGCCCCGGGATTTATATGCATTTCGCTACCGAGTGTTTGGCAAGCGTATATAAGCCAAGACCGGCTATATTACGTTTTTATACGATTGCGATTTATTTGATTAAAAAAAGAAAGGCATGTTTTTTTTATGAAAATTTTTCACCCCGTGCTTATGTTAAAGGGGGCCCGTTTAAAGAGAGTCCCGGGTTCGCCCGCCCAAGTGGGCCGGTGCCCACTGCCCATCGGAAAATTGGGGGGGCCGTTGTTTCACATACCCCCATGACAAGGCTCCGTTATACATACCTAGCCCCACCGAGGCCTGTTATCTAACCAACCCCCGGGGGGGGCGCCCAAAAAATATCATACCCAATATATGCTCGATGTTACTTAATAGCCCGTATTATATATAATATTATATATAAAACACAAAAACAACAACAACAACAACAACAACAACAACAACAACAAAACTCCAGGAAATCCCCCAAAGCGGGGGCCGGGGGGAAAAGGTACCAAAACTCCTACCAATGACTTGCTTCCGAAAGACCCCCTTTTAATAAAAAACATAAAAGAGGTCGATAAGGCAAGAAATTAAACATTTGGGAAAAGCAAAAACAAAGCTACGTATAAAATATGATAATCAAAGCAAAGAAATAAAAATCAAAGTTGCAAAAATATAATAGAAATCGAGACGAAATTATACCCGGATAAGTGACTACTAGAAAGGAAGAATAACAGCCTATTACTAGCCTTCTACCCTAACGGGTCCTCAAACCCCTTTTATCAAGGTCATGCTCGCAAGTTGAATTGCGCCAGCCCGTCTAATCATCTCTCCCTAGACTTTTTCCCTTTTTTCCCCCTCCCTCTTCCGAAACCATCCATGGCCGCCTCTCACACCTCCGCCCCGGGAGCATCCGTGTTCTCCTCTTCACCCCCAAACCTTTTCCCCCTCGTTCCGCATTTGTCTTCCACCGAGGCCACCCCACCTTGTCCCGAATAGCCTCACCCTAATCCCTCCTCCCCGGTGTGCCCAAAATCCATCTCAACATTCCATTTGGCAACTTTTATTTTTTGAACGGAGAGATCTTAACGCCAACACTTACCCCATACAACATAGCCCCCCCAACCACCACTTTTGAATCCCCTGTGTGGTGGCACCTTTTGTCACATAGCACTTCGAGCCTCCTTTTCATCCACCCCCCCCCAAAGGGTGTGAATCATGGTCAATCGCCCGCCCCGAAAATGACCCAATTTTTGAAACACTTTTCCGGGGAGGCCCCCGGTACCAAGCCCACTTCCACGCCCCTCCGAGGGTTTACCGAACTTACACTCCAAGACCCCTTTTGGTCCTACTCAACTTAAACCCTTTGGGATCCGTAGATGTCTCCAACCCTAGCTTAGCGCAACCCCGCTGAGCCGTCTTTGGGGACTTGTCTCCGTGAAAAAATACCCTAATTTGCCCTGTCAATCCATCCCCAACCCAAAGGGAAAAAAATGGACTCCCCAGCCGATCCAGCAACCCCCTCACAACCAAAGGGTCTCCCTCCTATTGTCCTTACCTGTTTTTTCCCCACACCGATCACCCAATGTACACCGTCCCTTTACTCCAAGATCTCCATCGTATCTCTGAACTTTGTCAAGCCTTTTCTAGCAAATACAGGGCCCTTTCCCCTCCCCAACCCTCCCCCCGCCCCCCAAAATGGATGGCTTCGTACCGAGCGTCCCCCAAGAATCCCAACCGTTTCCCAAATAAAACGCCTCTCCTCCGATTCCACCACCCTTTCCAACCTTTTTTAAATAGGCTTAGCCGTTTCCATAGTTGGCAACTCGGATATCTCCCCTTTTTCTTGTATAAGGATCATTTCCTCGACCTCCATTCTTCGAGCATCATTCCCTCTTGATAACATTAAACAACCTAGGAGCACCGCTCATACCATTACCCATCGTACACATCAAGCGTTCATTCATTAATCTTATACTCAAGTCATAGGAAAAAAAAAAAATCATTTTTCACTTTGAAACATAATTACCTTTATATACATAAGCCCTTCAAAATCAAAATAATGTATATACAATAAAGACATCGTGAGACCATACTACACACACATACGTATCTACGAGCCTCTACTAGAGTACTAGACATATGGACGGGACAGACCCCGTCATACCCAAAATATATATATACACAAAAGAATAAATCAATGGCACCTCCGGGAACAACGGAGTGCTCTCAAGTCAGCTAATAGCTCCTACGAGTCTGGATCACCTCCCCGCCTACATGTGGGCATGAACACAGCGTCCAAAGAAAATGAACGTCAGTACGAACATTGTACTAAGTATGTAAGGTATGAATGAAATGAACATAATAAAAAAATCATAGTACATAAGATGAAGATATAACTCGCGTAAACTTTTAAGGGTGGATACTTTCCACACATATATCTTATATAATCATAGTACATGTATCATCATAGTGCATACATCATCGTATCATATATATATATATATATATATATCATCATCATCGTTAACCCGCGTATATATATATCATATGCCGCCCACTATTGGTTATAAGTCGACCCTCTAGGCTCGGTGTAAACATATTACCCGCCTTAGCGATGACATGCCCGCCATTTAGGCACGGTGGAATCGTATGCCCCGCCTTCGCGGTGACATGCCCGCCATTTAGGCACGTGGAATCGCATCGTCATATACCCATCGTAAACTTAACATTTTCACACATTGCATAGGCATATCATATAACTTAGCGTCATTATACATTTATCATCATTAATCATACATTAGAAGCTCAAAGGGCAACTATGGCTATGTCGGGTGACATGAGGTCGTGAACCCCGATTACATTATGGAGTGATCATAATCATTATGTCTCACCTTGAGGGGACTAACATTTTAAGGTGAGTGTACACAAGAAAAGCATCAATGGAACCATATTCCGGATCATTAACCTTATGGACATCGTATGTTAATCTAGGATTCTTTATACTTAAATTCATCATCATCATTATCATCTCGTATATCTTTTTCTTTATCATATTCATAAACATAGTAGACTCATAGTTTTTCCTTATTTAGGAAGATCATGGGAAAATAGGAAGATTCATGCCATAGGAGTCATGCCTAGAAAGAAAGGATTAGCCTCACATACCTCTTTCGTTTAGCTATTCTATCGTTTGATCGTTCTCCTTCGATGCTCGCGTTTCTACCTTCAAGAAAGTTCGTATTAACATTAGCTAATCGATTATAAGAACATGCTTACTAAAGCTAGAGAAAATTGGGCAGCATTTCCTTTGTTTATACAACTTTCCTCATATTACATATCAACTCCCAAACATCCATAACAACATTCACAATATCATAAGCAACAATCATCATTCATCTACATTATCCACATTTCACAATTTCACTTCAATTCCTCCATAATCATGGTCATAGTACACTATTACGTTTTCTCACATATAATGCTTATCCCATGTTCTAAATGTCATTTATAACATACTTATAATCACAACATATCAATATTCATGACTCATTCCAAACTACTACTCAAAATGTCACTATTCTCACATTCATGACCCATTTTCTATATCCTTCCATCAATCTAAGTCTTTCAACCTCTCATTACCTTAAACAACATGGAATGATCATAAAACTTACCTTAGATAGTGTAAGAATAAACCTTGAGTGAAATACTCCTCTTGCACCAAAACCCTAGCTTCACTTCTACTTAGATTCCTTGTCTTGATGAACTCAGTGAGCTTCTTACACTTAACTCTCTTGGTTTGATGAAGTTGATCTTGAATCTCTGAGTTCTTATGGAAGAAAATGTGTGGAACCCTCTAGAAGCCTTGAGAGAGATGAAGAAGTGTGGAAATGAAATTAGTGAAGTTGGGATCACATTTATATAATTGAACTTAACTCTGACCCCCGTCGACTTCCACGGACACTTATACGGTCCGTATAACATTGCACGGCCCGTATAAGTGGTCGTGGTTCACCACCAAGAAAACATCATCTCTGCTGGGTGTTATACGGACCCTTATACGAATATAATGTTATACGGACCGTATAAGTCGGTCGTATAACCCCATTTCCCTGAAATGATCTCCGTCGTTCGTTTGATCTCCAATCCTTATGGAACCTTCTTACACTTGTTTAACACCTCATTAACAATCTAAGGATCATTATAACTCTTCTCCAAACATCATTAAGTCATCATTAATCTCGATACTCGTAAACCTCTTGCCCGACACACAACATAACCGATTTATCGTAACAACTTCCGTCTCAAACTTTCTTCTTTTAAATGTCTTTGAAATCTCATTTAGAATCATCAAATGTTATTTCTTACTTATCAAAACATCGTATACGTCGTGCCCTTCGTTAGTCTATTCACTGTACATTAACGAAAAAATTTCGGGGTGTAACATTCTTCCCCCCTTTTGGAACATTCGTCCTCGAATGTTAAGCACTCGAAAATTCTATGAAAATTTTACCAGAGTTTCCCCTGTAATATGGCACTACCATCCTGTCACAACAACCCACAATAACATTGCCTCATAGGGCCACAACACAATAGCAATATAAGTTGGCCACACACGACCCATATGCATAAAAAGAAAACATACATACCTCATAATCTCGATGTTTCATCGTGGATCTCTTCTGGGGGCTGAAATAAGTGCGGGTATTTGGATTTCATACTCTCTTCTGCTTCCCAAGTCATTTCTTCTCGGTGTTATTTCGCCATAAGACTTTAACTGAGGCTACTTCCTTATTTCGAAGTCTCCGTACTTCCTCGTCTAATATGGCAACGGGCACTTCTTCATAGACTAGCTTTTCTATCACTTGAACATCATCTATCGGGAACAATCCTCGTAGGATCTCCAACACACTTGCGGAGCATTGAGACATGGAAAACTCGGACGGACTAATTCAAGTTCTGAGGCAAGTCCAATTCATAAGCTACTTGACCCACCTTGCGGATAATCTTATAGTGGTCCAATATATCGAGGACTTAACTTTCCTTTCTTACCAAATCTCATCACTCCTTTCATTGGGCGACACCTTTAAGAATACCCAATCATCAACTTGAAATTCTAAGTCTCGCCGGCGGTTGTCCGCATAAGATTTTTGGCGACTTTGGGCTGTCAATAATCGATCTCGGATCACCTTGACTTTTTCTACTGCTTGTTGAATTAACTCAGGGCCTATTAGTTGTACTTCTCCTATTTCAAACCATCCAATTAGGGATCTACACTTCCTTCCATATAAAGTTTCATACGGAGCCATTTGGATACTGGAATGGTAGCTATTGTTGTATGCAAACTCAATTAGAGGTAAGTGGTCATCCCAACTACCACCAAAATCTAGAACACATGCTCTTAGCATATCCTCCAAGGTCTGAATGGTACGTTCGGCTTTCCCATCACTCATGGATGAAATGCCGTGCTAAGCTTTACTTGAGTACCTAGACCTTCGGAAAGATTTCCGTAACTTGGTCAAAATTGCGCTCCTCTCATCCGTGATAATGGATATCGGAATACCATGGAGTCGCACAATCTCCTCGAGATACAACCTTGCATAATCTTCTCGCCGAGTACGTGGTTCTACAGAAGAAAATGAGCCGCTTTCGTCAATCTATCCACAATCACCCATATAGAATCATACTTGCTTCGGAACGAGGTAATCCCACAATAAAATCCATATTGATCACTTCCCATTTCCAAGTAGGATTTCCATTGCCCTCGCAATAATCCTCCCGGCTTTTGATGTTCGATTTTCACTTGCCGGCAATTTGGACATCGAGCTACAAATTCTCGCTATGTCTTTCTTCATTCCATCCCACCAATAAATTAACTTGAGATCATGATACATCTTTGTCGCTCCCCGGATGAATAGAATACCGAGAATAATGAGCTTCTTCTAGAATTCGACGACGTAATTTTGCAACATTCGAACACATAGCCTTCCTCGGTATCTAAGAATTCCATCCATAGAAGTTTCAAATGGAGACTTCTCTTTTTCATGAAATGTGTCTCTATAATGGCTCAACTGAGGATCTTCATATTGACGCTCTTTCACTTCCATATTCAAAGACGAAACTGTGGGATTATTAATACCAATTCCTGCACTACCGGAATCAATTAGACGTACTCCAAGATTAGCTAGTTGGTGGAGCTCATGAATTAATTCTTTCTTCTCCGAAGGAACTTCACATAGGCTGCCCATCGATCGGCGGCTAAGCGCATCAGCTACTACATTTGCCTTCCCGAGGTGGTATAAAATACTCACATCATAATCTTTCAATAATTCTAACCACCGCTCTCGCCGCATTCAACTCCTTCGTTTGAAAATGTATTGAAGACTCTTGTGATCCGTATAGATATCAACATGCACACCATACAAGTAATGTCTCCACATCTTTAATGCATGAATAACTATACCAATTCGAGATCATGAGTCGGGTAGTTCTTTTCATGTTTCCGCACTGCCTCGAAGCATAAGCATGACTTTACCGTGCCGCATTAACACACATCCTAACCCAACACCGGAAGCATCACAATATACAACATAACCATCCGGCCTTTCGGGAGTGTTAAGACCGAGCCGAAGTTAACCTATCCTTCAATTCGAAAGCTACGCTCACAAGCATCATTCCACCGAAATTTAGCCGACTTCGGGTTAGCTTCGTCAACGGGGTCGAAATAGAGGAAAATCCTTCTACGAACCTTCTATAGTAACCTCGCCAATCCCGTAAAACTACGACTTCTCGTAGGCGTCGTAGGCCTTGGCCAAGTCTTCACAATTTCAATTTTCTGAGTATCAACTCGAATGCCATCATCTGAAATAACATGACCCAAAAATGTCACAGAATTCAACCAAAACTCGCACTTTGAAAATTTTGCATACAATTCTCGAGTTCGAAGAATTCCAAGAACAATACGTAAATGGTCCATGATGTTCGATTCTCGCGAGAGTATACCGAATATCGTCAATGAATACTATTACGAATAAATCCAAGAGAGGCCTGAATACATTATTCATCAAATTCATGAACACTGCCGGAGCATTAGTTAACCCAAATGACATCACCCGAAATTCATAATGGCCATATCTCGTTCTGAAAGTTGTTTTGGGAATATCTTCTTCTTTAACTCTCACTTGATGATAACCTGACCTCAAGTCTATTTTGGAAAACCACTTGGCACCTTGTAATTGATCAAACAAATCATCAATCCTCGGGAGAGGATATTTATTCTTAATCATCACGTTATTCAGCTGCCTATAATCAATGCACATCCGTAGGGACCGTCTTTCTTTCTCACAAATAGGACTGGTGCTCCTCACGGTGATGAACTGAGCCTAATAAACCCCTTCTCAATCAAATCTTTCAATTGAGCCTTTAGCTCTTTCAATTCTCGCCGAGCCATCTTGAAGGAGGAATAGAAATAGGCTTAGTGTCCGGCAACACATCAATAGCGAAATCAATCTCTCTTTCCGGAGGAAGGCCCGGAAGTTCATCCGGAAATACATCCGAAAATTCATTCACTACCGAACGATCGAAAGTTGGCGACTTTGCTTCGGTGTCATGAACTCGACTAAGTGATAAATATAGCCCTTAGCTATCATCTTTCTTGCCTTGTAGGGAAATAAACCTACCTGAGAGATGCTCGTATTACCCTTCCATTCAAGCACGGGCTCTCCCGAAATTGAAATCGAACTACTTTCATTCGGCAATCAACATTAGCATAACATGAGGCCAACCAATCCATACCCATAATCACATCGAAATCTAACATTTCTAGCTCAACTAAATCAGCTTTAGTCCGCGGTCACATATCACAATTACACAATTTTTGTACACTTGTCTAGCTATCACGGATCACCAACCGGAGTGTATACCTTAAAAGGTTTAATTGGCTCCTGCCTTTCCCCCAATACGACCAGCAAATATACGGAGTAATATAAGATGGTAGAACCCGATCTATCAATACAACACATCATGGAAAAATACGGATAATATACCCGTAACCACATCCGGGAGGACTCAAGATCCCGTCGCCCGCTAAAGCATAGATACGGGCCGAGTGGCACCGAAGTATGGGACTCCCCCTCCTCGCCCCTACCTCGACCGGGGATCCGGGGGAGTCTGCCCTACCGGGCGCACTGAAGAGGAACCAGCTGCTGATCCTGTGGGCTGAACCCCACCTCTACCATACCTCGAGGGACAATCACGCATCAAGTGCCTAGTTGTCCACAAACATAGCAAGCATCCGTGCCCCGGTGATACGGGTTCCCCGAATGTAATCTACCACACCGACTACGTCATGTACGGTGGGTCTTCCTCTCGACTATGATCACCCCCAACCGAGAACCCGAAGCCTCTCGAACTTTGACCCCGTCCCGATGAAAGGAGCGATCAAATCTCCCACCTCGCTAATTGCGGAGGTGGAGGGGTGCACTAGTCGCCACCGGCCGAGCTGCCTAATACGCCCGCTCGATCCCTTCTATAATCACTACCAGCTTCCCCATAGATCCGGCTCTTTGCTTTTCCTCTATCACGTCGATCACCCTCAGGATGTTATCCTTCTAAATTCCGGGCATGGGCTTGATGCGGGAAATATCCATCCCATCTTGCAAATCTTAAGCCGCCGCGCTCCCGAACAAACGCTGCCCTAATCCACTCAGCTACCGACCAGGCACTCTATCTCCCATGTCGGCCACCATAGTCAAGGCATATCTAGCTAATGAATTAAATTGAAGGCTATACTTCCCGGGCACTCATATTTTCTTGTTTCAGATTTAAGAACCTATCCGCTCTAGGCTCGGCGTGACTCGGTGGCAATAATGGCGATGAAGGCATCTACAAATTCTTGCCAAACTAGAGGAGGCGCGTTCTCTTTTTCGATCATATCTAATTATCACCATAATACCGCCACATCTCGAGTCTAAAAGATGCCAACTCTACGTATCTGGCGTGAGGCATGAATAATCCTCAATGTTCTCAACATTTCATCAATAAAACTTTCGCGAGTCTTCATTCTATTTCACCCAAAAACTCCTATGATTCAAACTCATGAAATCATGGGCTCTAGTACTAACAGCCCCGTCACTTGAACCCGAGCCCTACCGCCGCACTGGTGGCAACTAATCACATTAATAGATGAATAACAGCTCTCGTTACCGGTTGTTACACTTAAAAAATTTCCCCGTTAATGTAGTGAATAGACTAACGACGGCACGAGGTTTACGATGTTTATATAAGTAAGAAATAGCATTTGATGACACTAAATGAGATTTCAAAGACATTTGATAGGAGACGGAAGTTGTTGGGGGAAAAGGTATATGTTGTGTGTCGGGCAAGATTTACGAAATCGAATTAATGATGATTTAATGATGTTTTGGAAAAAAGTTATAATGTCCCTTATATTGTTAACGAGTTAAAAATTTTGTCAAGAAGGGTTCCAAAAGGTTTGGAGATCAAACGAACGACGCCGATCATTTGGGGAGAGGGGTTATATGCCCCAAATTTACACGGTCCGTATAACCGGGGGAAGATGATGTTTCCCCTGGGTGGTGAACGACGACCACTTATATGGGCCGTGCTGTTATAGGGACGGTATAAGTGTGGGTGGAAACCCGACGGGGAGTTAAGTTCAATTCTATAAATGTGATCCCAACCCCCTTTTAAATTTCCCTTTTAACCTCTCGGCTCTGGGGTTTCCCACACCCCTTCTTCCAAAAGCCCCGAGAAATTGATGCCCCAAATCAAACCAAAAAAATCAAGTGTATGAAACACATTAAAGTTCATCCAAGCCAAGGAATTCCAAGGAAGTGAACTGGGTTTTGGTGCAAAAAAAAAATTTTCACTAAAGGCTTTTTCCCCAACACTATCTAAGGTAAGTTTTATGATCTTTCCATGTTGTTTAGGGTAATGAGAGGTTGAAAGACTTAGATGATGGAAGAAGATAGAAAATGGGCCACAAAGAGTAAAAAATGAGTTTGGGAAATTTGATTTTGGGAAGAGTCAGGAATATTGAATTTTGTGATTGTAAGTATGTTATGAATGACTTTTAGAACAGGGGATAAGCATTATATGTGAGAGAACGTAATAGTGAACAAAGACCATGATTATGGGGGAAATGATGTAAAATTGTAAAATTTGGTTAATGTAGAGGAATTTTGATTTTTGCCTATAATATTTTTTCATAATGTTTGGGGGTGGGATATGGAGATAAGTAAAGTAGTAAAAAAATAAGGAAATGCGCCCAATTTTCTCTAGCATTATTAAGCACGTTCACATAATTGATTAGCTAATGTTGATGCAAATTCTCTTAAAGGGTAAAAACGCGAGATCGAAGGAGAACAATCAAACGATGAAAAAGCAAAAACAAAAAGAGGATGTGGCTAGTCCCTTTTTTCGGGCCCAATGACTCCATGGCTGAATTCCCCTTATTTTTCCCAAATGACTTTCCTACCCCAAGGAAATTATGAGCCTATGGCTAAAAAAAAGCTTTTCAGGAAATAAAAAAAAGGGTGCGATGTGGCTAATGATGATAAAACCATGAGTTGAGCCTAAAAGTTCTAAAGTTCATGATATTCAAATTTCCCAAAAAAGTTCTTGCAATGGTTTTATATGATGTTTCACAATCTAATGCCCCAAAAGTATAGTTCCATTGATGCTTTTCTTTGTGGGGCACTCCCCTTTTTAAAGTATTAGTCCCTCCAAGGTGAGATATGATGATTATGATCACTCCACAATGTAATCGGGGACCCACGCCCCCTCATGTCCCCCCAAAACATCGCCAAAAGGTTCCTTCCCGGTTCTAAGTATGCTTTAAGATAGATGTATGATAATGCTAAGGATGATGTTGATTTCCCTTTTTTATTTTTATGTATATGTATGTATGTAAGGATAAACGGAATCCCAAGGGCCGAGTACGGAAGAAGAGTCCCGGAAAATGGGGAAAAGGAAGGGAGGCACGAGAAAGGGCCCCGGGACGGATAGCATCCCCAGTCTCGAAAAAGGGGGGGGTACGGATGGGATCGAGTTTTGAAAGGGCCGGGGTACGGATAACATCGGGGTCCCGGGAGGGCCGGGGTCGGGGGATACCGGGAAACCCCCTTTGGTAGGGGACGTGGTTGTCTTTCATTGTAAGTTATTGCATATGTAAGCTTGGGTCTAACAAGTGTATCTTTGGAGAATAAAAAGGGGGAAGTACGTATGACGAAGTTTAAAAAGTAATTTTGAGAAAAGAACCGTTCTTTTTTTCTTATGCATCCCCCTCTCTTTTTCATGTTATTATCCCGCTTTACATCTCGATTAAATTTCTGCCCACGTCCCTTTTTTTGGGCGTTGTATTCGCCCCCGGGCGACGGGCCCCCCCTTCCAAAAGGGGTCCGCTTACTTTTAGGGCACTCTTGTTTCGGGGGGGGTGCCATTCATTTATTAATTTGTTAATATTTTTTGGGCACGACGGGGGGCTGTCCGTCCGTATGTCAGTATTAAATGAAACATAGATACGTATGGTGGGTAGCATGGGGTTCACGATTTCCCCGTGTATATAGTATTATTTTGATAGCCAAAAGGGGTTTTTGTATATAAAGGTAAAAATGTTTTAAATGAAAAAAGGTTGTCCCCGATTATAGCAAAAAAATACGGCCGGCCCGGGAAAGAGTAATAGAACAGTGGTGCTTGGGGGGGCCCCAGTACCCCCCCGGGGCCCTGAACCGGGGATGTGGTACGAAGCTTTGGGCCCAAAATGTTTTCAATGTCTAAGGGAGAAAAAATTTTATCGTGTGTTACGCGCCCCTTTCGTTAAAAGGGTATAGGAATTTTGGAAAAAAAAATTTAAAGGGAAAAAAGACCATTTTCCCTTACTAGATCGTGGGGATAGAGACATGTTATAAGATTTTTTTCCCCCCCTAATGGGGCGTTTATGATTTCCCAAAAAATTGATAAAAGGGAAAAAACCCCGACCCCCCAAGAAGGGGGGTTTATTGCGGAAGGGGTTGAACGGGGGGCCTTTTGGGGTATGGAGGAGAGGAACCCCCAAAAAAAGGGCCCTTTTCTCAATTTTCCCCCCCTCGCCCACTTTAGAGGGGTAAAGGGGAGCCTCAAATTTAGCTCCCCCCCCTTTTGTCCCCCCCTCCCCATGCTTGAGGAAGAGAGAGACAGGGCCTTCTTTTTTCGGCTGTTAGTAGCCCCTCAAGCCCCCCGGGCCCGGGTTGGGGGCCTAGTAAAGGGGTCGAAGGAAGTTAATAAAGGGTTTGATCCGGGGTTTGGGCCTTTTCCGAGACAAAAAAATTCTCCGGCACTCGGTTTGTTCAACAACTAGCGGGTCCCCCCCAAATTTCCCGGGCCCGGGTTTGATGGATCACTAATTCTTTTGCCCGGGAGTCTCGAGTTCCCGGTTTTCAATAGGGGTGATTCAAACCGGATGAGATTACCCGGGACCCCCCCATGTAAAAAAATGCAAAAGGTTACATTCTAACCCTGCCGCTTGGGGGTTTGGATGGTTATGGGTACTCGGCCAGGGCCATTTTAGGCGCGATTGTCCATTTGTACGTGGAAAAATAAGGTTCGGTCTATGGGAGTGGTAGTGGCTTTTCATCATCGGTGCCCCCTAGGGGGAGGCCGCAATGGGGGAAAAAGGGGGGGATGGGATCAAAAAAATCCCGGGGCATTGGGTCCCCCACCAAAGCATTAGGGCCGGGGGATAGGATCTTTAATATCCCTCCCATATTGTCCCAAAATTTTCGGAATCTCTTATGATATGTATGGCCCATTGATTTGGGTCCTCCTTTTTATATATTACCTCGATTGATTTTTTGTGTTGGGTGGTGAGCCAACCTAACAATTTGAGATGACTATATTTGTTAGTGACCTAGTAATTCTAACCCTGATTTACAAGTAAGTTGATTGAAAAGGGGGGAAGAAAAAAAAATATATATATAATAATATGTGCATGTATATATATTGGGAAATTTAGACCCAGTGTACAAAAAACTTAGCGACAAACTCTATTATTTATATCCTTTAATGGTAAGGACCTTTGTTTTTGAGTTTGAATGTGGTCCCGATATATGTCCCATTTAAAGGGGTGGGGCGTGTTTTGGGGTATGTGCAGGGTTTTTGATTGTTATGTTTACAAGAAAACCTTTCCAAAATTTTCCGGGAACCCCAAAGGAAATTGTGGGAACCATAGACGGGTGTCGTGAAAAAAAAGAAAGGCCGGCCCAAAGAGTGATTGAGAGCGGGGCATTGGTTAAAAGAGGATAGACATAGCGAGTATGTATTTTTACCAAGGGAATGATGAATAGGTTAGGGTGGGAAAAAAGGGGAAATGGGAAGAAGGGAAAGATGTTTTCGGAATAGAATGAATTTTTATAACCAAGGGGGGATTAAAGGGGTAAGCACTTGGAAAAAATTGCAAGTTAGAAAGTTTGGTTATTCCCGCCTTTTTGGGGAAACATTAAGTTATGAGATAAACTTGATGTGGTGGGTGCCCATGCACGATTTTGCCAAACTAGATTATTGGGTTTTGCTTCGCCTAAGGAATAGAGGGGGGAGACTTTCAAGGGGCAATAAGTTAACCTTAAGACCGGGGATACTTTGAGAAGAGAGATTAGGAAAGATGTGTTCACAAAAACTCTTTTTCCCAGTAATTGGGTTTACCCACATCCCCGGGGTTCCCTTTTATAGTTTGGTTTTACCCCCGAGCCCGTTTTTGGGCGATATTACGGGGGATTGCTAATATATATATAAGGGAAAAACGAAAAAAAGACAAAAGGATCGGCGAAACAAAAGGATGACAAGTGATGAACGCTTAGCGCTTGACGTAAAGGGGAGAGGTGTTAGAAACAAAGAAGGAAGGGGGAGGAGCGATTCAAATAGGAGAGAAGCCCATTTTGAGCGGAATCGATAAAGGGGTTTTTGGGAAAAAGAATCAAACCCCCCCCGGGTCCCCTAATCTCGAGGAAAGTTAGTAGGTGTCGTGAAACCGGGGAAAATTTAATCAAGACGGAAATTTGGGGTACTAATTAAATTATGACCCGAGGTATGGAACCAACTATCGAGTAAAATATCTTATGGTGGAGGGCGATTTTACACAATATCTTTTCGGAGAATTTAAAAGGGCATGTATTACCCCGCCATTAAAATTTTTAAGGGGTGAGGGTAAAAAAATTTTATGGCAAAAGGGAATTGATCGGGGGGGGGATTATGGAAAGACGACGTTGAATCTTAAGTTGGCCTTTTTCAAAAAAAAGGGGGGGGCAATGATACTCAAAATTTAGGACTATTTGTTATTCCGGGGATTTTTGCGATTCAAAAATTTTAAATAACCTTGACTTTTAAAGGGAAAAAGGTCATGTTTGGATTTTTCTTAAAGGGTTTTAAGGAGGGGAAAATTGAATGCGAAAACAATTGGGGAAGGCCTAAGGGCAATTTGGAATTTTAGAATTTAATTCGGGGAAATTTCAAAACAAGATTTTTGGGGGGGGGGCTCCCGAAATAAAAAGAAAATTAAGCCCAAGGAGGGGAGGTGCCCGGGCCCTGCTTGGCCCAAAACCCTTTAAAGGGGGGTTGATGGTCGTGCCCATATTATATATATTGGCCCCGCATCTCTAGAAATTTCAAGAGAACAAAAGGAAAAAAAACCAAAAAAAAAAAAGAAAGAGAATCGGGTAGAGAAAGAAA
>NW_026715431.1:0-28513 GCF_029784015.1 Lycium ferocissimum | reverse complement strand
CGATGCTATTGATATTGTGGCCGGGTCAAATTCCCGGATTTGTTGTTGTTGTTGATTCTAGCCGAGCCATGGCTCTCGGGTTGGTACGTTTACAGAGGAGACGTCGAAATTTCGTTAATATAAGTGAACGTGTTTGAAGGGTTAAGGCAAGTATGTGACAACAAATCTAATGAATGGATGAATCCTCCCCGAATGTAGACTAACAAGTTGGACGGACGAGCGTAACCGGTTGGTCGCGACACGGATATGTAAGGCTTACCTCTTTCTTTTATGGCACGTCCTTAGAGCCGATAGGCTATGACATAATGTGTATTTGGGGAAAATCCGCTCTTGGTTTCTAAGTCCGTTTATGATTCTGATTTATGTTATATATGATTATGTTAAGTATGTCGCTAAGTTGTGTATGTTTGATTAATGAGTAAGTATGAGAAGGTTACGGACTAAAAGAGTTCTGTAAGTATGAACATTCCTAACTTCTGTATGTTATCTCGACTTTGTGCGAAGTGGGCCCACAATTCCCGATACCTTCCTTATGTATGTCTGTATGGTGGTAGCCGAATATGTTTATGGTACACTTCGTTCCGTATGGTACTCGGATAGGTCGTCATGATTAAATTGTTCCGTTCGATCTCGCGAATGATCTCGGATTTGCGTCGAAACGTCTAGTTCGATATAATATGCTTTGACCACCCGGTGTGATACGCCACAGCGTTCCGACGCGATAAATTGCAACGTCCGGTAAGGGATCGATTTGAAATTTGCTTCTCGAGCCTCGATGTCGGTAAGAATATCGTTTGTCGAGTCGGACTTTTTATATGCATATGTTTACGCACTACTCGCTCGTGCAAGGCTCGATGTATCTTTCACTGCGTCCCGGCCGGGCATGATATGTTATCGTGCGTACGTTACGATACGATTATGATTCGCGCGAGTCGTCCGGGCAGGCATGTTCTCGTGCACCTCTATGCATTGTTCACCGTCCCTCGTACTTGCGGGCCGGGACACGTTTGATAATATGACATTATGATTTGATGTATGGGGTGGTGGCCGGGATGGCACATTATGATTATTCACCGCGTCCGTCTAGAGGGCCGGGTTCGTAGCGGGACCCTCTTTGGACGTTATGTGTATACATGTTCGATTATATGCATCGACATATGATTACTCGATTTCGTTACTCGCGTCCCTTAATGAAGGGCCGGGACACGTTATTTGCATATATGACATATGATATGCATACATATACGATTCACCTCACAGTCCCTCATCGAAAAAGGCCGGGACACGCATCTGCATATGAGTTTATGACTTTGACATGTATTCGTACATCCAACATATGTCATCGATATGAACGATTTGTCTACGCGTACTGTCATGCGCTATATGCCGCATGCGGTTTTGTATTTTGTATCCGACATTATGTTCGCTGTCTCTCTCCGATTACGGTTTGGTTGCGTATACCTCGCACGTACACCGTACATTCGGTCCGTATACTCTGTACGTTTACGCCCGAAGTTGCGGTCCGTACCGGTACGGGATCCGTCGATGCATCTTTGCACCTCCGATTCCTCTCTACGACTCGTCTCGTATATTTCCGTATTTATGTTTACGACTAAGGTCTGTCCGTTACGATCGTATTGCTAAGTTCGATTATGGTTTTGTCGGTCTATTTTTGTACTTTAGTTTTGATTATGTTTGTTTATAGTTTTTACGGCTTTACATACTCGGTACATTTTCCGTATTGACCCCCCTATTCTTCGGGGGCTGCGTTTCATGCCGCGCAGGTACCCACAGATGAGTTGAAGATATTCCAGCATGATTGGTGAGCTCCAATTCCTTCTGGAGCACTGCTGAGTCCGAGTATGTGCGTTGTGTCTTCTGGTTGGCACTAGAGACTTTGCAGACAGTGGTGTGGGTATAGTGTGTCGATTGTGTAGGCGGCTCCATCGGCCGATTTGTCACTTTGTGTTTGTAATAAAGTTTGTATAATTACGGATTTGTCAAACTAGAAAGCTTTATTATGTATTTCATGATTAATCGGTATTGAGATTTGAAGAAAAAAATTTTTACATGTGCGATAAAGGTCTGCGGGTTCGCTCGGCCTTAAATCGAGGTCGGGTGCCCATCACGTCCCTCGAAATCGGGGCGTGACAGAGTGGTATCAGAGCGAGGTCGGTCTAAGGGCTGTCTGCAAAGTCGTGTCCGGTAGGGTCCTGTTTATAGTGTGAAGCCGGCCACATTTATAAACAGGAGACTACGGGGCATTTAGGGATTGTTGACCTTCTTTCTGTCATATGATCGTGCGATAGAGCCCAGTCATAGGGAAACAAGATCCCCCACGTAAGCCTTACATACGGCAGAAAAAGATGTATTAGAATATGGCAGGACACGGAGGTAAGTTCTGGAAATATTTGTTCTGCTATCGGAAACCGGAAGCCGGTACGGCTGTGATTTGGTACGATCAGATACGGTGTGATGCGATATATATAAAGACCCCGGGCTGGCTGAAGTATGTCACGCATACGTATGATCTGTGAGGTATTGCTAGTATTTGTTGTGGGTAGATTCTGGACAGTAAGGACGGAAAAGGGTAAAACAGTAATCTTGCAGAAAAAGACGTGCTATGGACGTGTTCCGGAGTATGTAAGACTTTTACCTGCCCCGAATCATGTAATAAGGGTCGTACGAGAAAATTTACCCGATTATATTGGCCCTAAGGCACCGGGATTTACCAAAGTTTCAAAGTTAAGCGTGCTCAGGCGAGAGCAATCTCATGTTGGGTGACCCCCTGGGAAGTATGAAGAAATTTCGTGAATTTGAGTATAAGAGACAAACGACAATCCAGGGTGGCCTAAAGGAAATTAAATATGTACGGCATGATTGGGAACCATAACAGGTCATATAAAATGCCACAGGCGGGGCTGAAAAAGGGACAGGAAGTACGTTACAGGTCTGGAATTAGGATAGGCTTGAATAGTGTCGGGAAGTATCTTTGTGGGCTAGGCAATGATAATTATGTGGATGTGTATGAATGTATACGGTACCCTATATGTGACTGTATCGGTGAGCGTGTGATTCCCAGCCACCGGTGCTACGGTGTGGGAAACCAGTGATCGAATAGGGACACTGAAATGAAATTCAAGTGACAACAAAAGCAAAGAGGGTAAGATTTTGGAAGGAAGTAGGTAACAAGAGTAAAGTGTGTTAAGGAATAAGAATTTGCATGACATTTGGAAGCTTGGGTCTGAGAAAGAATAGGAAATATAAGGATATGAATGAGTACGAAGGCATAAGTACGCCCCAAAAAGGGGGGAAGCGGGTGAGAGAAGTGTAACGGTGAGTTAGGAGCAACTGAGGTGGTGATATGTTTGGTAAGGACGCTTAAGCTACGACAGGGACCCCCCCCCCCCCAAGTGATTATGGAAGCCCGTAAGACTAGTTGAACATTCGAGGACGAATGTTCTAAAAGGGGGGAAGAATGTTACACCTCGCATTTTGCACTTTCGGATATTTCGAGGCAATGGCGGAAAGTTCAAGGCAAGGTTATTTTTCGGTTTCGTTGTAATGTATAAGTTGTGGAAAAATATTATTAGTGTGGAAATAATGGGAAAGATCGAGGGCAAAAAGGGAAATTTGTAAAATGGCATTATGGTAATTTTGTGAAAAGGCTAGGGGCAAAATGGTCATTTCACAAAAAAAAGTCTTGAAAGTCATGAAAGGAGAATTGAAGAAAATTCTAGAAAAAGAAAAAAAAAAAAAAAGAAAAGAAGAAAGAAAAGAAAAATCTAGAGAGGGAGGGGCATGTGCCCCTCACATGCTTGCTATATATATATATATACATAGTGGTCATCTTTTTAATTAGAGAGAGAAAGAAAGAAAGCAAGACAACAAACAAAAAAAAAAAAAAAAAAAAGAGCAAAACGGAAAAAGAGGGGTGGCCGAACCAGCCCCTCCCCTAAAGGTGGTCATGGAAAATGTTTTCTCTATGCTTCTATACTAATTAGGAGGCCCTCGTCGTCGTGGTGTAGCCATTAGAACAAGAAGATCGCTCGTTGTCGCGTTTTAACAAGCTAGCCGAGGTTGAGGAAGGCAAGAGGAAAAGGTGAGGTTCAATCTTGATTTCATGTTTTTATAGATGTTTATGCATGTTGAAGTGTGTGGAAGAGGATGAAAGTTGTGAAATTTGGCATGGAAAGGTTGTGGCCGTGGGGTGGAGTTGTTGGAATAAGTGTGATGAACAAATTTTGTTTAGTGTAAATTGGTTGTTGTGTATGTTGTGATGTATGAAAATGAATGAAGTTTATGAAATATATGCATGACGATATTGGTCGTGTATGTTAAGACATGGTCGTGTAGGTGTGTGTGTTGTATAGAAATGTTGAACCAATGTCTATTTAGTGTTTTGGTTGTTGTTGGAATGTATTGAAACTAATGAAAATCATGAAATCCTATATGTTGATGTTGGCCGTGTGTAGGGGCTGTTTTGGTAGCATATGGTGGACTAAAATTATATAGCATTTTGGTTGGTTGTCGTTATAGATTTTATGATGAAAATGAATATTTGAAGACTCGTGTTGAAGTTGTAATGGTCACGGGCTGTTTTGGAAGTCAATATGATTCTAATATGTTTTCTTATATGTATGAAGGTAATATTGTAAATGTATGGAATTGTTGGGATAGTGTATGAATTTGAAAGAAAAAGAATGCGTTGTGTTGCTCTTGCTAAGTTGGAAAGGTTTCGGGTGAAGTAGTATATTGTTGGAGTTGTTTTGAATATTTTGTGGATTGCTTGGAATGTTTTTAAATCATGTGTAAATGGTGGCGGATTAGCAATGAATATATGAGCATTGGAATTCAATTGAATGTAAGTAGTTGACTCGAATATAATTTATGATTGTTGAATTGTGTAGAAGCGCTTGATATTAGAATGATGTTGGCGATGCTATTGATATTGTGGCCGGGTCAAATTCCCGGATTTGTTGTTGTTGTTGATTCGGAGCCGAGCCATATTCTCGGGGTTGGTACGTTTACAGGGGAGATGCTGCCGAAATTTCGGCAGAATATAAGTGAACGTGTTTGAAGGGTTAAGGCAAGTATGTGACAACAAATCTAATGAATGGATGAATCCTCCTGAATGTAGACTAACAAGTTGGACGGACGAGCGTAACTGGTTGGTCGCGACACAGGTATGTAAGGCTTACTCTTTCTTTTATGGCATGTCCTAGAACCGTTAAGTTGTGACATAATGTGTATTTGGGGAAAATCCGCTCTTGGCTTTCTAAGTCTTTTATGATTCGATTTATGTCATATATATATATGTTAACATCATTAAGTTGTGTATGTTTGATTAATGAATAAGTATAAGAAGGTTCCTTGACTAAAAAGAGTTCTCGTAAGTATGAACATTTCTAACTTCGTATGTTGTCTCGATTTTGTGCGAAGTGGGCCCACATTTCCGACCCTCCCTTATGTATGTCCGTATGGCATCCGGTATGTTTAACACTGTCGTTTCCCCGAAAGGTTCGTCGTATGATTAAAGTTCCTTAACCGTTCCCTTTCTCGAATGATTCGGATTTGCGTCGGAATGACCGTTCGATATAATATGCTTTGACCACCCGTGTGATACGCCCCGGCGTTCGACGCAATAAATTGCAACGTCCGGTAAGGATTGATTTGAAATTTGCTTCGAGCCTCGATGTCGGTAAGAATATCGTTTGTCGAGTCCGGACTTTTATATGCATATGTTTCTCGCACTACTCGCTCGTGCAAGGCTCAATGTATCTTTCACCGAGTCCGGGCCGGGCATGTTATGATTATCGTGCGCGTTACTTACGCACGTACGATTATGATTCACCGAGTCCCGGGCCGTGACATGTTCTCGTGCGCCTTCCATGCATTGTTCACCGCGTCCCTCGTAGGGCGGGCGGGCTGCGTTTGATAATATGACATTATGATTTGATGTATGGGGTGGTGGCCGGGATGGCATCATTATGATTATTCACCGAGACCCGTACAGAGGGCCGGGACACGTTATGTATACATGGTATATGCGTTCGATTATATGCATGATTGATTCCTACCGAGCCCCTTAATGGGGCCGGGTTTTGACACGTTATTTGCATATATGACATGTCGATTCGGCTATACATGATCCTATTCACCGAGTCCCTCATCGAAAAGGGCCGGGACACGTTATACACATATGAGATTTATGACTTTGACATGTATCGTATTCGTCCAACATATGTCATCCATGATCGATATGAACGATTTGTCTCCGTCCGATATATGCGCATCGGTATGCGCTGTTTTTTGTATTCCGAACCGCAACATGATCTTATCCGAACATTCGCGTCCGACATTATGTTCGCTGCCGTATCTCACCGATTAGGATTTCGTATTCTACGTACGTTTGCCGGTCCGATATACGTCGGTACGTCCGGCTCCGGCGGACATCCGTTATGCCTTCCGTACGTCCGATCCGTCGTCTACTTTGCACCTCCGATGTATGACTTTGTCGTATATTGTATTTACGACTAAGGTCCCGTCCGTTCGCGCTTATATTGCTAGTTCGATTATGGTTTTCGGGCACATTTTTGTATTTAGATTTGATTATGTTTGTTTATAGTTTTTTCGGCTTTACATACTCGGTACATTTTCCGCACCGACCCCCCTATTCTTCGGGGGCTGCGTTTCATGCCGCGCAGGTACCCACAGATGAGATGAAGATATCCCAAAGATGATTGGTGAGCTCCAATTCCTCCTGGAGCACTGCTGAGTCCGAGTGTGTACGTTGTGTCTTCTGGATGGTACTAGAGACTTTGCAGACAGTGGTGTGGGTATAGTGTGTCAGTTGTGTAAGTGGCTCCATCAGCCGATTTGTCACTTTGCGTTATGTAATAAAGTTTGTATAACTACGGATGTTGTCAATTTGTAAGCCTCATTATGGATTTTAAGACTATTCAGTATTGAGTTTGAAAAAAAAATTTGATGTGTGCAATAGGAGTCTGCGGGTTCGCTCGACCTTAAATCGAGGTCGGGTGCCCATCACGTCCCTCGGAAATTGGGGCGTGACAAGGGACTCGGTAAATAAAGTCATCATATACGTGCCAATTACCGGAAATCATATGCGAAGTACAGAAAACAGATATAATATTCAGAATGTCAGAATGCTTACTATCTGAGCATAAATCATGCATGTCAAGACACATATATCATATGCGGCCCACAAAGGGGACCCGGCGGACGGAACGTGGTCGCCCCTCCTGCCTTGGGCGCCACAACTCATCATACTTCGGAAGTTTTTGCATATCTCCGAACACATCCTCCGTATCATATCATAATCCAGAATCATATCATATTACAGAATCATATGATATTCCAGAATCATATCATATTTCAGAATCATATCATATTTCAGAACTCATCATACTTCGGAAACTCATCATACTTCGGATTGTGCGCACGAACATAACCGGCCCGGGACGCGGCGAAGGAATTAACAAAAATGTGCACGAGCAGAATCGTAGGAATCATATGCAATTTAAAATATTTATAACCATATGCAATGTAACATTTACAAAAATTTAATAAATTAATCAAAGCACCTCATTATATACAAATTAGGACAATAGTCTAATCACGTTTCTTCCGAATGCCTCTCGGGCACACACGTCAAACCGAACTCTAAATGTCATAACTGTTTATCGAAATCATAAGTGTATCAATCCTCATTTTAGACTCAGTAAGTATGTAAGTAATCTTATTCGGGGGTTAAGATAACAAACATGCTAAGTTCTTTACAAAAACATTAAAACTGTACAAAGAAAGTCTCGAGGGCCCACGGACGAGCATCAACCCCGCCCTAGCCCGCCTATGAAAGTTGGGGAATATTATGCCTTAGGAAGTCACCTATAAGGTTTTGGGGCGATCCGAGCTCGTCTACGAAAGTTATGAGCGTTCGTAGTTCGGGACCTTTTAGTAGCAAAATTCTTTATAAAACTTTGAAATTCCATCATATGAAACCACAAGCATCTTAGTTGATTACATTAAGGAGTAAATCTTTAGGAACAAATAAGGTACGTGTCTACGCTCGGATCCTAAGTGTAGAGCTACCCCGAGACTCGGGTCATAGCCTATTTTGCACTAAGACATGCCAAAGAAGAAAAAGTTACGCCTTACATACCTCGTCCCCTCTCAAGCCAAGTCAAGCCTCAAGTCTCGGGCGCTCCAAGATCTACATAACGCCAATATACCAGACGTTAACCATAAGCATTTAGGCATTCAATTCCAAACGAACATTAAATTCTACAGAAATTTCGGCAGCACTTCCCCTGTAAATACAACACCCCGAGAATTCAACTCGGTCAATTTCAACAACAACCAAACCAACAGCCAAGCTACAACATCAACAATCAATTCAAAAGTGCATTCTAACATTAAACACTCTTTCTACATAATCCAACAACATTCATAATATTCCAATATACTTACTTCAACCTCTTACATTCAAACTAATATCAACGTTTATACATTCGATTACTAATCCAAAACCACTCAAACAATATTCAAGAACGTCTTAAACAATTCACACAATTTTCCAAACAACCCAAACAAGGCTCCAACTCACCCGAATTCCTTCCCAAACCCGAGAACAACACCAAACACATTCTTCTCTTCCAAATTCATAATTTACACCATTAATCCGCACATTAACAATGCAATTCTCATAAATACAAAAATTACATAAAATTCACATTAACACCCAAATCAACCCATAACCCACACAACATCACTTTGAGTCATTAAACTTGCGTTTTTCATCATGAAATCCATAACGACGACAACTAAAACGCTAACGACAATTTGTTCATTCTCAACACACAAAGAGGGAATATTTTCGGCCAACACCATAAAAACACCCATAGATGATTTTCATTCTTTTCTTCACACTACAACAACCAAAACATGCTAACTAGGATTAATTCATTGCCTTTAACACAATACACACACACACGGTCAAACCCATATACACGGCCTCAACTTCAACTTGATTTCTATCATGAATTTCTTCCTTTTTAGCATGCTACAACACATATAAACCATTCATAACACATAAAACAAGATTAGAACTCACCTTTCTTCTTCAACTTCTCAACTTGCCTAAAGTGGTGGATAGAGAAAACGAGCAATCTAACGCTTCCAACAACACTTCCACGTTAATGAGCACCCTTCAATTAGCAAGTTTGCTCGAAGAAATTATTTTTTTGATGGCTTAAAATTGGTCTTGAATTTCCAAGAGCTTGGCCGAATAGGCCCTTTTTTTCTCCTCAAAGTTTTTTCTTGATTTTTCTAGAATGAATTTGTTGAACAAGATGACTAAGTCATCTTTTAAATATTTAACATTCACCATCCATGTGGCCATGGCCCACACCAAGGTGGCCGGCCACATGGTGCCATATTTTTCTTTTTTTTTTTTGAATTTTCCACTTTCCAAAAATAGCATACTTACTAAAAATGGAATATGACTCCAATGTTTCCTTAACAATTCCATGCCCACAAAATCATGAACTCTTACATCTTAAAACACAATTGCGGTTAAAATCTCGACTTCGTATCCCGGAATGGTCTTAGCCTTCACTTAGCAAGGTTGACTCGGATTATCCCAACGTACGAAATACGGGATATAACACTCCTCTTAAAGTTTACCCTCTTAATGTAGTCGGATTAGAGTTCTTATGTTTTTATATGATTGGATTTTTCAAGTGTTACATGAATAATTTTGTTTTTGAAGATCCCGCAACTACGAACACCCGTAACTTTCATAAACGGGCTCGGATCGCTCCGAAACGCTCATAGGATGTTCCATAATGAATAACATCCCCAACTTTCATAGGCGGGCTCGGATTTGGTTTGACACCTATCCGTGGGCCCCCGAGACTTTTCCATGCCTAGACCTAACTATTTTCCGAAAAAGACTTAATGTGGTTATCGTTTTAACCCCCGAGTATGATTACTTACTTATGTAACGAGTCTGAAGTGAGAATTGTTATGTACATGATTCCGATACGAAGTTATGATCTTTAAAGTTCGGTTTGATATGTGCCCGAGTGGCATTCGGAAGAAACGTGATTGGACTATTGTCCTAATTTGTAAATAATGATTTGTTTTGATTAATTTATTAAGTTTTTGTAAATGTTTACATTGCATATGGTTATAAATATTTTAAGTTGCATATAATTCCCACGATTCTGCTCGTGCACATTATTGTTAATTCCTTCGCCGAGTCCCGGGCCGGTATGTATCGTGCGCATTTGTTATATTCCAAAGTATGATGAGTCTTCCGAAGTATGATGAGTTTTGATATATGATATGATACGAAGTATGATGAGATCTGAATTATGTTGTGATACGGAGGATGCGTCCATAGATATGCAAAACTTCCGAAGTATGATGAGTTGTGGCGCCCAAGGCAGGAGGGGCGACCACGTTCCGTCCGCCGGGTCCCACTATGGACCGTATATGATATATGTTTTTGATATGCATGATTTATGTTCAGAAGTAAGCATTCTGGCATTCTGATTTTTTTATACTTGTCTTTTGTACTTTGCATATGACTTCTGATAATCGACATGCATGATTTATGTTCAGGAGTAAGCACTCTGGTATTCTGATCACTGTACATGTTTTTTGGATTTCTTATGTATGATTTGTACTTCTGATGCAAGCGTTCTGGTGTTCCGATTATTATGCTCACTTTTTGTACTCCTTATTCCAGTTATGACCTCACTTTCTGCATTTCATGCTTTACATACTCAGTACATATTCCGTACTGACCCCCTTTCTTCGGGGCCGCGTTTTCATGCCGCGTAGGTACGTATACTCGTTTGGGTGAGCCGCCAGCTTAGGAGTCCTACTCAGCCACTTTAGAGTGCTCCCTTGTCCGGAGCTCATATTTTGGTACAGATCCTTTTGTTATATGTTTGTGTATGCTCATTCAGGGTACGGCGGGGCCCTGTCCCGCCATATGGTTCTGATTTTTACTCTTAGAGGTCTGTAGACATAAAAGTGGGTTGTGGGTAGCACTGTTCAGTTGCGTTTGTGTTCTGTATATCCTCAGGCTGTATATATGATATATGTATATATGTGTGCACGATGTCGTGCTTTACTGTGCGTATAAGTTCTTAATATGTTTGCTATGATCTGATTGTAGTTGATAGGTGGGTACGAGTGCCCAGCTCGGGCACTAGTCACGGCCTACGGGGCTGGGTCGTGACATCTGTAGACATATGTGTGGGTGGCGAATAGTTACTGTTCAGTTATGTCTGTGTGATTTATGTTTTGGGCATCCCCATTCGCAGTGGCAGCCTTGTCGGCTGCGTGTATATATGTTTTGGGATGTTGTGCATTATGACAGCCTTGTCGTCTTCTGTGCGGTATATATGTATATATATGCGACAGTTTTGAGATAACGTCTGACCTTTGTATATGTATAAGTTGTTTGTATGTCGATTATGGTTAATAGGTGTGTACGAGTGTCCACGGCACTAGTCACCGCCACGGGTCGGGTCGTGACGCTCTCCGTCTTAGTGGGGGATATTCGTAGGAGATGCGCCTTCCTTTTCTCATAGTACGACTATTTCTTAAACACGCGTACTTTGTATATTTCCTCTTCCTTCTATTCCTGTACTTATTCCTTTAAATTCTTTCCCCCTCAACTTATCTCATTACCTCTCTTTTTATAATCAATCGTTTATTCCTCGCACATGGAACCCTATCCTTAACTCAATACCGCTTTGTCCTTTAGAATATATTGTCACGACCCAACCCCGTAGGCTGTGACTAGTGCCCGAGTTGGGCACCCAAACGCATTTATCGAACCCGAATCACACACACCTGGCTTATGCACATATGAATATCAAACGCTGTCTCAAACACATCTCAAACCCATTCATATATATATACATATATCGAAAGCCGACAAGGCTATCCGATGGCGCACTGGCCCAAAACATATAATATACAAACCCATCTGTACCGGATAGGCACATAACCCACATATACGTCTACAGGCCTCTAAACAAACCAACAATCATATGACGGGACAGGGCCCCGCCGTGCCCCCGAACACACACACACATATGCAACGAACAAGTATATACCAAGATGTAGGCTCCGGATAAAAGGAGCACTCCAACACAAACAGATAAGTCTCCCTAAACCGGCGGATCGCCAAACCGGCCGTCCGTACTCGCGGGCATGAAACGCAACCCCCGAAGAAAGGGGGTCGCACGAAATATGTACCGAGTATGCAAAGCGTGCGAGAAAGTACAAGAAGTAACCGAGTCACACTCGAAACAGAGAGTACCGAAAGTAAGTACATTTCCAAAATGCCAAATGTTTATTTTCAAAATAGAAAGCATGCAAAGGGCAATAAAATATGGTCGCCCGCACGTCGATGGCGCCATAACACAAAGATAACACCGGAAGGTTTCAAATCTCCGTACAACCCCGAACGTAACACATCATCACAACACATCATAAGCCATATCACAAAGATAACTCCATAAACGGAACCCGGCCCTATGGCGAGGTCTCGGAACCGTAACACAAAGATAACACGGAATATATCATAGTGCGCACGACAACATAACCGGCCCGGGAACCGGTGAAAGATGTACCAACAACACGCACGAGCAGAGTCGTGAGTAACCATATGCATAAAATCGTTATCATAGATTCAAAAAGTAAATAAAATGACCATACATGGGAATCGGGAAAATCGTCATACCAAACTCTTTCAAACGTCATCAGAAAAGTACAAAGGAAGGTCGCGGGACCCACGGACGAGTGTCAACCCGAGTCGGGCCCGCCTATGGAAAACATACTCATCACACGTCATACAACCTCCCACAACGATATCGAGGCAATCCGAGCCCTTAGTCGAAAGTTATGAGCGTTCGTAGTTTCAACATCATTTAAGAATAAAACTCTTTTGAAAACCAAGTTTTTATGCAACTTTAAAATCAATTTTTCCAACAACATCAAAACCAATATTTTCTCACAACAACATACGAGTACCAAAAGACAAACGCGAACCCGGAATGGTCTTAACCCTAACTTATCATAGTTAACCCGAATCGTCCCGACGTTTCAAATACGGGATATAACATATATATTGCTCTCATACACTCCGTCTTCAATTACTCATCGCTGGCCTTCTTTTCTCTTCACGATAGTTCTGTCTACGGTTCCCGCCATTTCTTTTAAAATACAAGGAAAATTTTGACAGGGTTTCTCTTGTAACATAACAATCCCAAACCTACACATAGCCCAATAAAAACACGTCCCATGCCTTAATAGGGCATGTATCGGAACACACATAATACGCAACTCGGCAACATAAGATCGCTTACCATTAAAGGATATAAATAACAGAGCTTGTCTCATAAGTTATGCCTGCACACTCGGTCTAGAATTCCAATATATATATATATATATATATATATATATTCATACACATATTATTATATATCACACACCTCCAATCAACTTACTTGTAAATCACGATTCTAGCTATCACTAGGTCACTAACAAATCTCATCATCTCAAATTGTTGGGTTGGCTCAGATTTCTCACCTCAACACAATCATCACATCGGGAGTAATATATGACAGTGTAGGACCCGAATCGATCGGCGCATACATATCATAAGAGATTACTGAAAATATACCTGGGACTATATCAGAGGGGTACTCAAGATCCTGCCGCCCAGCTAATGCATAAGTATGATGTTGGGATCCACTTGGACTGGGCATTCCTCTTCGGTCTCTATCACTACCTGCTACTATCTGCGACCTCCGCCTAAGAGGGCGTCGACGATGAGGAGCCAGCTACTACTCCCGTAGTTCGAATCTTATCTTTACCACGTAACGATGGACAATCACGCCTGAAATGCCTGGCTAAGCACAGGCATAACAAACACCCGAGCCCAAGCGGCACGGTCCCCAATATAACTTTTACGCATTGACTACATCGTGGCACAGGTGATCTCATCTGGCTCGAATTACCCTTATTCCGAGAATTAGGAACTCTGAGACTCTGGGGCGGCCTAGAATCAATAGATCCATCAAACACGGGTCCAAGAAATTGTGGAGAAGCGCTAGTTGTTGAACGAACTGAGTGCTTGGAGAATTGCTGTCTCGGAGCGCCCCTAAACTCGTGATCAAACCCTGAAGAATTAACTCTCTTTCTCCGACCCCTGTTACCATGGCCCACATCCTGCTGCTGAGCTTGAGCGGCTACTAACTGAGTCAATAGAAGAATGGCCTGTCTCATCTCTTGGCCCGAGGTGTCTGGAGAAGGGACTGGGGGTGCGGGAGCTAAAATTAGGGCTTCCCTCTGATCCTCTAAAGTGGGCGGTATGCGAACCGAGATGTGGCCTTGTTTGGGGTTCACTCTCCCCCACATCCGTAGATGGCCCCCGTTCCATCCCTTCTACAATCACTGCCTTGCCCTTCTGGGCTGTAGTAGCTTTTCATTTCATCGACTTTACTGAAATCATAAACGCACCATTAGGGAGGGGAAAATCTTATAACTTGGCTCTATCGCACGATCTCATAAGAAGAAAGATTGTCATTTTTCCTAAATATCCTGTAGCCTCTTGTTTATTAGCGTGGCGCGCAACACACTATAAATAAGACTCTACTAGACACGGCTCGTAGACACATCCTAGGACTGAACTGCTCTGATGCCACTTCTATCACGACTCGACTACGGGCCATGACGGGTATCCAGGGCTAACCACCGAACGCCGCTTATTCTGTTACTTATCTGCTCTCATTCATTATATATGTACTCGTAATCATAGAAAGCTATTAGCATTTGAAACATATTTACTTTTATAAACATAAGCCCCTTCGGCTATCAAAATAATATATATATATATATATATGCACATACATAAAGACTATGGGACCATACTACCCACACTGCGTATCTGCGAGCCTCTACTAGAGTACTAGACATATGGACGGGACAGGACCCCGTCGTGCCCAAAATATATGTACACAAAATAATGTCTCGAAATAGCACCTCCGGAATAAATGAGGGCTCCTGTAAATCTGCTGATAGCTCCTATGGATCTGCACCGTCTCCCTGTCTACCTGTGGACATGAACACAGCGTCCAAAGGAAATGGACGTCAGTACGAATATTGTACTGAGTATGTAAGGCATAAACAGTAATGAGACATCAATGAAATAAAGAGGCATCGAATGAGGAGCAACCTGTGACCGACTGAATCATAAAAGAAACAATACAAGTTGGCTTACTTTCATACTCATCATCATATCATATATACACAAATGTATAAGCTGCCCGACCATTTAGGTACGGTGTGATAATCAATAACATTAGCATTAGCCTGTGTCCAGGCCTCCCGTGTCCGGGGTACCATCTCATGCCGCCCACTAGTGGTGCTGCCCATGCCATTTGGCCATGGTGTATAGCTGCCCGCCTTGGCGGTGACTGCCCGGCCATATAGGCGCTGTGTAATATCATCATATGCTCATCATAGTATACTTATTATAATGCATGCATAGAGACTCATAGATAATCATACTCTATCGAGGTGACATAAGGTCGTGGACCCCCGATTCCATTATGGAGCATTCAAAAGCATTCTGCCTCACCTTGAAGGAACAAGCATAAGGTGAGTGTATGTATTAATCAACATCAATAGATTAATGATAACATCATGAGCTTTATAGGAACATCATGTCATGGGCTATAACTTCTTTAGACTTAACTTATCATCATCAATTATCATACTTGCCTTATCTCTCTTCTTTATCTTATACATGTGTAGCTCCTTATACTCATGGACTCATTGTTATTACTATCGCGCTCATAATATATCTCTTATCTTTCTCTCGTATGGCTATTCGTGAACGTGAGCTCTTAGTTCTTCGAAATTTAGGAGATTCATGGAGGGGGAAAATCATGCCTTGGAAGGAAAGAGACGAACATCATATGATGGGTCTATCAACAATGAATAATAGCAAGGAATCGTATAAAGGTCATTGACTTTGTAGAAAATCTTGTATCATAAGTTTTAGGATCTCTAGACTTGGGCTCATCATCACATTTATAACATACCTCTTAGCTTCCTCTCTTGCGAGTTCTTTATGACGTAGACTCATCATTCCCAATACATACATATGTGTAGAGAAATCATAGAAAGATAGGAGGGTTCATACCATAGAATCATGCCATAGAAAGAAAGGACTAGCCTTACATACCTTTGTCGTTTAACTAATCTATCGCTCGCTTGTTCTCCTTTAATTCCCAAGTTTATACCTTCAAGAGAATTCGTATTGACATTAGCTAAACATTTATAAAGACGTGCTTACTAAAGCTAGAGAAAATTGGGCAGCATTTCCTTTGTTTATACTACTTTCCTCCATGTTCCATATCAACCCTCAACATTCATAACAATGATCACAATATCATAAACAATAAGCATCATCCATTCGCATTATCCACATATAGAAATTTCACTCCAAATTTTCCATATTCATGACCAAAGTTCACTATCGTGTTCTTTTACATATATTACTTATTCCATGTTCTTTTACATATATTACTTATTCCATGTTCTAAATTTCATTTATAACGTGTTATATCCAGCATTTTTGTACATTGGGACGTTCCGAGCAAGTTGCGAAAAGTTAAGGGCAAGGCCATTTTCCGATTTTGTTTGAATACGCAAGTCGCTTATAAATATTATTGTCATGGAATATTAAGGGCAAACTTGGAAATTGGAAATTATTATTAGTTCATGACTTCTTGAAGAAGCATTGTGGCCGTGGGCCCCATTTACATTTTGGTCAATTGTAGCAAGCCATGTAATGGAACATGTGTTCATCTTATATTTTGTAAGGGCCAAATATATATATGGACAAAGATGACAAGGCAAGCAAGACAATTAGTCATCTTTGATGACTTAAGAAATTTCTAGAGAATTTGAGAAAATTGAAGAAAAAATTGGAGGAAAAATAGGGGCACATGACCGGCCATGTGCCACCTTTATATATATATATATATATATATATATATATATATGTGTGTGTGTGTGTGTGATGCAAATAAGACACAACACATTATTTTTAAACTTGGAAAATTCAAGAAAGATGAAGAAAAGAGAGAGAGAGAACGATCGGCCAAGAGGGGCTGGCCGAAACTTGCCCCTCAATTTTGATCATGGAAAATTATTTTCTCCTTGTTTCTCTACTAATTGGAAGGCCCTCGTCGACGTGGATTAGTTGTTGGAACAAGAAAATCGTTCGTTCTTGCAAATGGTAGTCCTAGCCGAGGAGACAAGTTGAAGGGAAAAAGGTAAGGTTCAATCTTCCTTACATGTTTTATGGGTGTTTATACATGTTGTGATATGTAGAAAAGAATGAATTTCATGAAGTTAGGGTGTTGTGTTGGGTGGCCGTGGATGTATATAGTGTGGTGTAAAAGTGTGGAACAAATTTTATGTAGTATTTTAGTTGTTGTTTGTTGTGGATTATGTAATGAAAATGAAGGTTTGATGATCCAAATGGAAGTTGTAGTCGTGTGGACTGTTTTGAAAGTTAATATGATTCTAATGTGTTTTCTCATAATTATGAGGATAAAGTTGTAATGTATGGGATTGTTGGCGTAGTTTATGAATTTGGAAGAAGAAAATGTGTTATGAATGTTCCTAATGAAGTTGGAAGGTTTCGGGTGCATGGTGTATTGGACGGGCTGTTTTGGAATATTGTGCGAATTGCTTAGAATGTTCTTAAATTGTGTTTGAATGGTCTCGGATTAATACTTGAACGTATGATCAAAGAAGTTGGCTTGATTGTATGCGGTTTATGGAATGTAAATGAGATGTCGTCGAACTATGTGGAAGAAGGTTGTTGATATTAGAATGCGTTTTGAATTAATTATGGACGTTGTTTATATGGTTGTTGGTTTGGTTGTTGTTGAATAATTGGCCGAGTTAAATTCTCGGGGATGTTGGATTTATAGGGGAGATGCTGCCCAAATTTCTGTAGACAAAGTGATGGCTTGGAATTGGGTTCTTCAATGCTTATGGCTAATGTTGGGTGTCCAATGACATTATTGTAGATCGTGAGAAGCTGAGACGCAAGTTGGGATTAGTTAGAGGGCGGTCAAGGTATGTAAATCTCACCTTTCTTTCTTTGGCATGTCTTAGTTAAATTAAGCTATGATATGATCCCCGAGGTAATTCTACTCCTACGATCCGAGCATGTCTATGATTCTATTTGCTTCCTGATATCCGTATTCATAACGTAGTTAAATTATGGTTCTTATGCCTTCTGTATGGTTAAACGTGAATGTGCATAAAAGATTATGTTCGTGAAAGAGTTTGTAACTACGAACGTCCGTAACTTCCATAGGAAGGCTCGGATCGCTTCGATATGTCCGTAGGAGGTTCGGTAGCGTATGATGATCTTAACTTCCACGGCGGGCCCGATCGGTTGAGTACTTGTCCGTGGGCCCGCAAGACGTTCCTTTGTATGGTTCTAGCAACTTGTTAAAAGAACTTAATATGGTTAACAACCTGACTTCCGAATATGATTACTCACTTATCTGTTAAGTCTGAAATGAGAAATCATATGTATATGATGTTGATCCGTAACTATGATGGCTAAAGTTCTATTTGACAAGTCCCGAGTAACTTTCGAAAGAAACTGGATCTGACTATGACTATTGGCTTGGTTTTTAAATGATAGTCTGTTTGATTGTTTTATGGAATTTGTGTAAATGTACGAAATGAGAATTCGTAGGCATATGATCTGGATACGTAACTATGATTGATAGAGTTTTATTTGATATGTTTTCGAGTAATATCCGGAGGAGATTTGAATTGACTAATGCCATTGGCGTGTAAATGATAATTTGTTTGATTATTCTGTTAAGTCTGTATAAATGTTGTGAGTTGCATATAGATCCCACGATTCTGATCGTGCATATTATTGTTACTTCCTTCGCCGAGTTCCGGGCCGGTTACTATCGTGCGCACAATTCGAAGTATGATGAGCTTCCGACGTATGATGAGCGTCTGATATATGATATGATACGAAGTATGATGAGTTCGAAATATGATGTGATTCGATTTATAATGTGTGACGGAGATACGGAGATCCGAAAACTTCCAAGTATGATGATGAGTTGTGGCGCCCAAGGCAAGAGGGGAGACCACGTTCCGTCCGCCGGGTCCTATTACGGACCGCATAGGGTACATGATATGATAATCTGATGATCTGATGACATGATGATTTGATAATATGATGATTTGATAATATAATGAATCTGTTCTGATGATACGGTAATATGACGATTCTGTTTAATCTGATGATATGATAATATGATGATTCTGTTTAAGGTGATGATATGTTATATATACGTATTCAAAAATATGATCTGTTGGTTTCAGAGCCGGTGGTGGGGCAAACCCAATGGTGGGGCAAACCCAGTGGTGGGGCAAACCCAGTGGTGAGGCAAATTCCACACTGGTTTAGGCGAATCCCACATTGGTTTAGGCGAATCCCACATCGGTTAATGTCAGCTACTATGATATGTTCTATTTTATATACATATGAGACAGAAATGTTTTTCAAAAGAAAGCTAAGTATTTTGAGCATTCTGATTATTATATACTCTTTTTTGTACCTCTTATGCACTCTTTGTATTACGGATGCATGTACTTCGGTATTCGACTATTAGGCACATTTTCCGTACTCCTCACGTCGGTTATGGTCTCGTTTTACGTATTCCATGCTTTACATACTCAATTACATATTCCGTCGACCCCCTTTCTTCGGGCTGCGTTTCATGCGCGCGGTACACCCGGACGAGTAGAAGACATTAGTGAAGACGTTCCGACTGGATTGGCGAGCTCCACTTCCTCCGGAGTTTCGCCGAGTCGAGTTTGTTTGTGTTATGATATCCGAGTCATGTTAGAGACTTTGCAGACAGAGTCGTGTGTTTAAGATGTCAGTTGTGAGCGGCTCTATAAGCCGTTGTATTGTTATACATGATATTAAAAATTTAGTACGGTTGCAAGTTTTGTTTGATTTGAAAAAGATATAAAGTATGTTCGTTTTTCGAAAATTTTCATTATGCATTTATGATCTGGTTAAGGGCCCAATATGACTACGAGTATTATGATAGTCAGAGGGTTCGTGTCACGACCCAACCCCGTAGGCCGTGACTGGTGCCCGACCTGGGCACCCAAACGTATCCATCAATACTATCTCAAAACATAACGAACGCGATCAAATATATAACAGAAGCCGATGAGGCTATATTTCAAATTTAGATAATTTCCGAAAAAATTTTGGCGAGTTTCCTTTGTTTTATGGACTAACCAAAATAACCACTTGCGCACGTAAAATACCAACAAAGGCCACACAGGGCCAACAAAAGATCATATACATAAGCGGACCGGCCGCGGCGGCGAATGGGATCGCCCAACACATCAGATACAAACACAATCATACGGAAGTAGGCACAACCCACAAAATATGTCCACGTACCTCTAGACAGACAGACAGAATCATATGACGGGACAGGGCCCCGCCGTACCCAAATAGTCCAAATATACACAAGGATAAACATGACAGAAATATATACCAAAATGTACGCTCCGGATCAAAGGGAGCAAACCAATATAGCAGAGAGTGTGGCCTACAGTGGGGGATCACCAACGTCTGTACCTGCGGGCATGAAACGCAGCCCCCGACGAAAGGGGGTCAGTACGAAAGAGGTACTGAGTATGTAAAGCATCGAGTACAGAAATCCAAACCATAAACAAAATAAAAATACGGAAAGAAAATATCGGATTAATACAACAAAGTCTGTACTGAGGACATATGTACATAATGCAAATCAAAATTATGCATAACGCTCGGGAATGTGGTCACCACTCCAACACTGGTGCCACAACACAGCATACTCCAGAAGATTTCAAATCCCGTACAAACCCCAAACATATCGTATCACACATAACATATCGCGACATACCGCGTCAACAAAACAAATCATATCATCTGCCATATCACAGCATAACTCCATATACGGTAACCGGCCCTATGGCGAGGTCTCGAAACCGAAACACAACATACCGCCGAATTTATCATAAGGCGCACGATTACAAAGTCGGCCCGGAACCGGTGAACGAAGTCATAATAAGGCACGAGCGGAGTCGTGAGCAAACAATGCAATTTGTATGTCAAAATAGCCTTTCAAAACTTGGTTACTTCACAAGTTAATTCGTTAACCAAAATGGTCAAATAATTAATTAGTACGGGAGTTTATTTCACAAAATATTTCCAAAGTGGTACGTATGACTCCAAAACATAGCCTAGTATTTCATAGGGTTCAAAACATTATTTCATAAGGGACAATTTCAAAATCGAAGATTCTATATCGAAGCTTATCCAAAGAGAGATCCTGGTAGGACAATTAAGGCATCTCGGGGTTAGCGGGCCCACCTCGGGTCAAGTCGAGGTGGCAACCATAATTTATGGGCGTTTGGAGTCTATAAGATCATACATAAAGATTTCAAAGTAAACTGATCACCTTTACATAGGTTTCGGACATTGGATTGCTTTCTAGCCAAAATAGAGTCACTAGGCTTCAATTGAATTGAAGGAATAGTAGCCATTTTATAGATCGGATTTCAAGGAGCAGAATCGCTCCCGGGGTTCCGATATCAACCTAACATATTAAGACATGCCAAAAGGAAGGAGTGGGAGCTTCACATACCTTATAAACGTCTTATGCTCACCCAAAACTCAAATCCCGTTTCGTCCTAATGCAAATGGTCAAAGTTACCAATTAGAGATTTTTAAGCTCAAGAATTCCTTAACTTCATTTTTGTCTACCAAATTTCAAGCAAAGACTTCCCAATATATATAACATCCCCGAGAATTATCTCGGCTCAAAATATCAACAACAACAACCCAACAACATCAATAATCATCATAACTACATTATGGCACAAATGGTCTTCCTTTCTACACAATTTAACAATTTTCATCCAAACTTCACATTAGCCAACTAATATCAACATTTTCCATATTCATTAACTAATTCAATATTATCCAAACATATTCCAATGACGTTCCCAACGATATTCATAAATTCAAGCATTCCGCCAATTTCCATATTCCATCCAACTCTTCCATAAACACAACAAAGCTTCCAAATCACATTGTCTTCCTTCCAAACTCATCAACAACAATCATAATTCACATTTGGAACCTTACTTTCATCATTACATAAAATCATATAAAATTCTCATAAATTCCCATAATTACATACAAGCAATTCCAAGGCCAATTCAAGTCATTAAACCTTTATTTACATTACTAAGATCACAACAACACAACTAACAAACTAATTGAACTTGAATTCATTTCATTTCCACCACCACATGGCACACGGCCAAACACACCTCCCACACACACACGCCCATGCACACACACACCATACTTACATAATTCTCGTCTAATTCTAATCATTATAACATATACACTTATTCCATAACATAAAACATGAAATTCATACCTTTCCTTCAATTTTCAACTCTCCACCAACGTGCTCCTTTTTCTTTAGCTAATTATATTACGTCGAAGAGCTTGTTATAAATTCAAGAAGAACAAGATTTTTGGATTAGAATCAAGGCTTGGAATTTTTTTTTTTTTTTTTTTTTATGGAGTTCGCCGAATGGGCTGTTTTGCTCCCAAGGTTTGTTTGCTTTTTGTTTCTTGAAAATTCTAAGGCTCTTCATGATATATATCCAATTAAAGGTCATGTGAAAATCACATGACCACTTAATGGGGCTTGGGCCTAGCCTTATGGCCGGCCACCCCATGGACTTGGGCTCAAATTTGCTTTCAAATTTTTCTTGGCCCAATTCATTAAAAATCCCGTTTTGAAATTCCCGAAACTAATTTCCGAAATTCCAAATTTACCCCCGGCCTTCTCCGGTGTCTTACACCAATAATTTCACAAACAACATAGTCATATTAACAAAGATCAAAATATTGCCTTATAACACACAAGTCACAATTATTTCAAAATTTTCCAAATATACGAAAACACGGGATATAACATTCTCCCCCCCTTTAGAAACATTCGTCCTCGAATGTTAACATAAGGCCTTATGAGCATAACGGGGGAGTTCACATTTATGATTAGCATTCATAAATCGTTTTTCTCAATCAATGTAACAAACTTAGGAATTCAGATTACCTGTAGGTGCAAGGAATAGGTGAGGGTATTTTCTCTTCATGGCGTCCTCGGCCTCCCAAGTCGTCTCTTCGCGGTTATTATTCCGCCACAGGACTTTAACTGAGGGCACATCCCTAGTGCGCAGTCTCCTCTCCTGGCGATCCAGAATAGCTACAGGCTGCTCTTCATATGATAAGTCCTCTGTCACCTGTACATCATCTGCCGAAAATACTCTGGAAGGGTCTCCAATACATTTACGGAGCATAGATACATGGAATCCGGATGTCTGCTTCCGGATCGGATGGTAAATCCGAAAACTCATAGGCGACACCGGCCTATCTTCCAAATAATTTGATACGGCCCGATATATCGTGGATGGAGTTTACCTTTTTACCGAACCTCATTACACCCTTCATAGGTGATACTTTTAGAATATACCACCAATTTCAAATTCCAACGGTCGACGCCGTTATCGGATAAGATTTCTGTCGACTCGGGCCGCTAGTAGCCGCTCTCGGATCGACTAACCTTATCACCGTCATTGGACAATATCTGGACCGATTAATTTAGTTTTTATACAACGTCGAACCAACCAATCGGAGATGCACTTTTACGCCATATAAGGCTTCATACGGTGCTATCCGATGCCGAATGATAACTATTATTATAAGCAAATTCAATAAAGCGACAAATGATCATCTCCAGCTACCCACGAAATCAATAACACGGGCAAAGATATCTTAGCGTGCGAATAGTGCGCTCGGCCCATCGGTTCGAGGGTGGAGATGCGGTACTAAGACTTACCAGTCCCAATGCCTCTGAACGCACCTCCGAAGTTAGTCGCTAATCAGCGCCTCGGTCGTAATAATAGATACGGGAACTCGTGCTTCCTTACTATTTCTTTGATATATAATCTAGCATAATCTCTGACTAATATGTAGTCCGACGAAGCGGAGTAAAATGAGCCGATTTAGTCAACTCACAACAATAACCCAAATGGAATCATATCCGCGTGGAGGGCGAGGGGTTGATAAGCCAGATATACGCGGAGGGGGAGGCGTTCGTGAGTATAATATGGAGTTTAATTCTCCCCGGCTCGATGCACTACTTAGTGGCGGATATGGCCGATCGGATGCACCGCTATGCGTCGGGGGTTGAACACTTATTTAGTTATTTGTTGCATGAGCGATGGCGTCCCCGGAGCCGATATGGACATTCCCCGCCCGGGGGTTGGGGGGGGAGGCCCGGGGACGGCAGGGCCCCCGAAATCGGGGAGGCCGCCCGAGCCGTTTTCCCGGGGTTTTTGGGGAGTTTCCCCAAGGCGGGGGGCCCGGGGCCCCATCCGACATCCTCCCCCGCGGGGGGGCCCACGTCCCCCTGGGCGAGGCGGGGCTTCCGGACCCGGCCAGTTCCCGGGCCGGTTCGGGGAGCCGGGGTTCCCCATCGAACCCCGCCCCGGGTTTTCATTGTGGGAGATCACATGGGGGGAGTGCCCCAGCCCCGGAGCCTTTTCGGGCCGCGGGGCCCTATTAGCGTGATTGTCCGGGCGGGTGGTTCCCGGTACGCCCCACGGGACGCCCGGGGGTTCATCCTCTACCCTTGGGGACACGTCCCCCGGACGGGTGCGCCGCCCCGGCGGGCCGCGGTCGAGGCCGTGGCGGGTTTCGTATTCGCGGTCCTTCGAACCGCATATATGCAGGGGCACCCGCAGACCCCGTGAGGCTTCCCGAATGTTGTCGGTGTCACCGGTTTTCTCTCGATCTGTGTATGTTTTAATTGATCTGGTTCTACTTTATCACATATCTCCCCGCTCGTTGCTAATAAAATTGGAATATTCTGAACTATTGAGCCATTTTAGTAGCCTACTCCGGTTGGCGATTTACGATAGCCACAGCGTATAAAAAATCGTATTACCGTGATTATATGTGATCGCTCGCAATTCAAAGTGGATCCGGTAGAATTAGACATGACCGAATTTGACGTTATCATGGGCATGGACCTGTTAGCTTCGTTATCTTTGTAATGTGGACCGGCCGTAAAAAAGGTAGTTCGTTTCCGGTTCAGGGGAACCAAATATAGAGTGGGCGGGCAATCACCGTCGCCAGTGGGTAAATTTATTTCGACCTTAAGGCAGAAAAATGATTCGTAAAGGATATATTTATCATTTGTAGTTGTGATGTACACACCAAGTAGAAACTCACTCTTCAATGGGCCTTCAGGTTGTGAATGAATTTCCATGTGAACTAGCATATCTTCCCGTGTCTTCTCCTGACGGAAATAGATTTCACTATAGATCTGTTGCTGCATTACACGCACCATATCTATTCCTTCCCCATCTAGGATGTGACGGGCATGAGAAAAAGAATTGAAGAACGCAAATACCGAAGATATATTGGATAAAGGCTTTATCTGCTCCGGACCAGTCCGTTAAGCCACAAAGGCCTTATTATTTGTAAAGAAGAAAGATGGTTATTGTCAATGTGCATCAATTACAGCAATTTAATAAGGTGACTATTAAAAATAAATATCACTTCCCCCGACAACGATTTATTTGATCAGTCAAGTAGGTGCTAAACACTTTTCGAAGATAGATCTGCCTTCTGGTTATCATCGCACTGCATGGTGCGAGAATGCGATATTCAAGATCGCTTTCAGACCCGAGTGCGGGTACTATGAATTCAGAGTAATGTCTTTCGGATTGACCTAATGCTCCGGCGGTATTCATGGACTTAATGAATACGGTATTTCGGGCCATTTCTTGACACGTTCGTGATCGTGTTTATAGATGATACAGTCTATTCCCGGTACCGTGTACATATCTTATCATTTAAACGCTTCCTTGGCACACTTGACAAAGCGTAAAATTATATGCCAAATTTTTGAAATGTGAATTCTCGGTTAACCTTCAACATTCTTGGGGCATGTTGTCGGAGCGAATGGTATTCGAATTCGATACGCGTAAAATCGTTCGTACATAAATTGGCCTACTCACCACACCGACAGAGATGCAGGTTTTCTGGGAAGCTGATATTATAGAAGATTTGTGGAGAATTTTGCTTCTATTAGGCCACCGACTTTGTAAGCTAACTCGAAGCGGCAAAATTCCGGTTGGACCGATGCTGTGAGCGGCTTCCGGACGTTGAAGGAGAAATTAATCACGGCTCCGGTCTTGCTCTTCCCAAAGGATCGACGGGTACGTTGTTTATTGTGCATGCCTGCGGTATCGGATAGGTTGTGTTTTTTGATGCGGAAACCATTTAGGTTGAAAGCCATAGTCCGATACCTAAAGCGGTAAACCCGAGATACCTACTACGGAAGCCAAGCAAAGAGAAGAAGTGTAACGAACGAGAGTTGTTGAAACTAGCATATTGGAAGATCAATCGGCAAAATAACCATGAGCGGCTACGATGTTATGTTTCTTCCTCTCTTGACCGAATCAGAACCTTCATTAGCATTCATTTTACGTGGTTTCCATCAAACTAGAGGTTACCAAGGAACCGTACATAGCGAATAGGGGCAGTTCTTTCGAATACACCGGCTACGCCTAACATGTGAAATAGGTGCATAAGGATGTTGTGCTCGGCTGAATACAATCATGAAATTGAAATCTAAATTCTTCCCGAGTGGTATCTCGGATGATGGCTCGGGCCCCACGGAAGGAGGCCTTGCGCTCTTCCACACAAGGCTGCGCTACAGAAAGGCCCAAAGCCAATCAGGTGAAATAAGCTTCATAGGGTCTTTACGTCCAGGTGCGAGTGTAGTCCGCATCTTCACGGACATGTCTATTTCACCGAGGCTTCTCTCCGAGACGGTGCCCGGATCGTTACGCCTTTCGTGCTGGGTCGGAACACCCGACAAGGAATTTCGCTACCTTAGGACCAAGAGAGAGAAGTTGTCGCCTGCCCAGGCGGTGGGAGTACGTGGTTTAATTCGTGCAAAGCGAAGAACCTTACCGAGGGCTTGACATGCCGCGAATCCCTCTTGAAAGAGAGGGGTGCCTTCGGGAACGCGGACACGGGTGGTGCGTACGGCATCGTCGGCTCGTGCGCCGTAAGGTGTTGGGTTAAGTCCACTTAGCTAACGAGCGCAACCCTCGTGTTTAGTTGCCATCGCTCCCATTTCGCTCGCCGCTACGGAATCGCTTTTGCTTTCTTTTCCTGCGGCTACCAAGATGTTTCGTCGCCGGGTTGTCTCTGCTACCCATGGATTGGCAGCTACTGAAAGGGCAGATAAGAACGCTCAATTTTCGCGCTCTTTCACGAAACGATCCTCTTAGACTAAATTCCAATCCAAGGATAGCTATAATGTCTGAAGTTCTTTGTAACGTTAGCAAAGTTTGCTTAACTCCTTTGTCACCACCCAACCCCCGTAGCGCGACCGGTACCCGACTCCGGGCACCCAAACGTATCCATCAATACTATCTCAAAACATAACGAACGCGATCAAATATATATGGCTTGACGAGGCTATAACAAATTTAGATAATTTCCCGGAAAATTTAGCGGAGGTTCCTTTGTTTTATGGACTAACCAAAATAACCCCGCACACAAAAATACAGCCAAAGGCCACACAGGCCAAAAGATCATATACCATAAGCGGGATCGACCGGCGGCGTAGGGATCGCCCAACACATCGGACTACAAACACAATCATACGGAAGAGGGCACAACCCACAAAATATGTCCCTGAGACCTCTGAGACAGACAGAGCAGAGAATCATATGACGGATTGTGGCCCCATACAGTACCCAAATAGTCCAAATATACACAAGGATAAACATGAAAATATATACCAAAATGTACGCTCGGATCAAAGGGAGCAAACAGCAATACAAGAGAGTGTGGCCTACGGTGGGGATCGCCAACGTGCATACTGCGGGCATAAAGCGCGGCCAAATTTCCCGATTTAAAGTGGGGTCGAGATTTGAAAAGAGGCATTGAGTATGTAAAGCACGATCTGAAAATCCAAAACCATAAACAAAATAAAAATACGGAAAGAAAATATCGATTAATACAACAAAGTCTCAGACGAGACATAGCTGCATAATGCAAATCAAAATTATGCATAACGCTCGGAATGTGGTCACCACTCCAACGGGTGCCACAACACAAGATACTCAGGAAGATTTCAAATCCCATAAACCCCAAACATATCGTATCACACATAACATATCGCGACATACCGCGTCAACAAAACAAATCATATCATCTTTCCCC
>NW_026715430.1:0-20361 GCF_029784015.1 Lycium ferocissimum | reverse complement strand
TCAAGGAAATCATGAAATAAACTCAATAATCCCATAATAGCATTAAAATCGTAAGCTTTGGACTTTCTAGAATTAGAATCATCATCATCATGTTCATCATAGAAAACATCTCATCCTTAGCATGATAAGAAGCTTTTAAGAATCATGAACTTCTAGCTTTTGGATGTAAAAATGTTATGGCAAAATATCTGGAATCATAACACAGGAATCATGCCTTCGAAAGAAAGGGACTAGCCTTAACATACCTTTCGGTCGCCTTGGTCGTTCAACGTTTATTCTTCCAAGCTCGCAACTCTACACATAAACCATCCATATTATCATTAGGCTCAATATCATACACTTGTCTCAAGCATTCAAATGAAATCTTTTTTTAGGGTCTCCAAATTCGGGCAAGATTCTCCCTCCATATTCTTTACCTCCTCCAAATACCAAAACAACTCCCAAACAATACCAACAACATCAACAACAATATCAATACCAATATATTCCATAAAACATCCCACACGATGTTTCTCCAATTTCCAAACCAACCATAACAACATCCATAATACCATAATCAAAGAATTATATTCAATTTAATCTCAAATTAATCCAAAATTCTCTTTCAAACTCACCTCATGGCCATCAACTTTAATTCAACTCTTTATGACTTTTCTCCTATGATTCTTTCCTTTCTAAGAATTGCTAAACTTTCACATCATCTCAATCATGTAAATAATAATAAGAAAACATACCTTATAGTGGAAGAACTTCACTTCATTCACCCCTTTCCAATATCAAGTTCATCACCACCTTGAAGAGAAACAAGAACAATTATCTTCTATGAATTTTCTTTGAGATTTTGATGTTGATATTTTCTTTTGATGATATGGTAAGGTTTTGGAAGATTATGGAGGGTTATGGAGTATTATGGAGGATTAGGGAAAATTATAAAAAGTTATGGGAAATTATAGAACTCTCAAGAACTCTTCAAGATCTCTCTAGAAATGTAGAGGATGAGAAAATGTTAAAAATTGATGAAAATTAATGGGTTAGAGGGGTATTTATAGGTGTGTACTGGGTCGGGTTACTGTAGCACCCGGTTAGTGTAGCAGCATTTTTCTGTTCCGTCCGTCTAACTTATAACGTCCATAACTCCCTACTCTGGTGTCGCATTGACGAACGTTTTATTGTGTTGGAAACTAGACTCGAAGAACTTCATTTTAGGCTTTTCAAACGCCCTAAAACTCCTTATATACCCGGAGATATACCCCTCCAAAATTGACCCAAAATTCTGTCCAGGATTCTACCAACTTTTTTCCAAATTTTCGACAAACTTATTTTCTTTGCTTTTCTTGGTCCCGGAATCTTCCGAAACTCTCCATACATGATATTCATCATTGATCATACTTGATAATAGTCGTTTCCTTTTGTTCCAAGGTTGTCCTTCCCGGTTACGACTTACGAGATCGTAATTCATCCTTTACTTCACCGTTACGTACTTCCCGTGGCTTGTACCTTCCAAAACTTCATGGAACGTCTCCGATACTCCATTAATACGGTGAAGTACGTGGCATACTCATGCTCTAAAAGTGCGAGGTGGAACACAAACAAACTATATTATGATTAATAACGTATCAAACTATTACTCTCAAGTTCTTCAAAATTCAAGCTAAAGATGAAAATAAGACAAGTCTTCCTTTTATAGTCTAGGGCTTTACAACAACGGCTCAAAAGTGGCACTTTGCAACATTAACCCCAAACATGGGTCTTTATTCATCCAATGGTCATAACTTGCAAATGTGGCCTCCAATTTGAACCCTTGGCCTAGAATTGCATTCTTGGCCAAGATTTGCATCCAACACCCATAGTTTGCAAAAATGTCCCTCTTTGACATCTAGCCACTTTGAGAGGAGGTCATCTCTTGGTCATCTAGGCCTTCCCAAGCTACTTCCCAAACATTGTAAGCTTTGGCCATCTTCTCTCCAAGCTCTTCCAAGGCGCCTTTCTTCATGAACATAGCTTGCATCTCTTGGAGGTCCCTTGCTTGACTCCTAGTGAATGGCCTTGAGATAGGTGGGGTCATATCATCCTCCCCTTCTTGGAGAAGATTCGTCCTCGAATATAAAGGCTCACCTACAACACAAGGGAAAAGATCACTCACATTGAAAACATTGTGAACATTATACTCACTTGGCAAGTCGATCTTGTAGGCATTGTTATTGATCTTTTCAAGGACTTTGAAGGGACCATCTCCTCTTAGGCTCTGTTATATCCCATATTTTGTACGTTAGAATATTTTTAAGTTGATTGCGATGAGTTATGGACAAGGCTATTTTTTCCGACCTTGCCTTAAGGCATAAGTTGCTTATGAATTTATTGGCATGGAATATTAAGGAAAATTTGGGGTTAAAAGTTAATTTAGGAAAGTTTGCATTTCATGAAATAATGGCCAAGTTGGTCGTGTGGTGTGAGTGGGGCTCCACTCATGGCTTGGCTAATTTTAATTCATCCAAGCCATGTGTGGGCCATGGGACACACGGATGACTTATATATGAGCATATTGGATGACTTATTAATCACATTATTCATACTTTCAAACTTTAGAAAATTCAAGAAACTTGGAGAAAAATAAAGAGAGGCCATTCGGCCATGGAACCGAGAATTTGAGCCCTAAAATCTTGATTCAAAAAAAATATTTTCTTCTTGCAGTTCCAACCAATTAGAAGGTCCTTATTAACGTGCTTAAAAATTGACAATCATGTTGTTGCTTCATAATTTAAACTCACGTTGACGGATTATATTTCGTATTTTTTGTACGTCGGATTATTCGCAAAGTGAGGTGGGGCCCACACATTGAGATTTTTTTTTTGGGACATGAGACAATTTATATGAATCACATATGTGAAGTTAAACATAACTCAAGAAGGACCTCGAGCCAAATCAAAGTGGAAGTCCTCCAAGCAAATATTTTTATGTAACGTTTTCGGGTGATCTGACTTCGAGGGGCAGAAACGGTATTATAAGTTTGAAATTTGGAAAAATACCAAAGATAGAAGTTGTAAATAATTGAAGTAGATTTCCAACCATAGGTCGTGGTCCCACAGGTGACGTCGGGATAAGGAGATATAGACGTTTTAAGGCGGAAAGGTCAGTGGGCTAGGCCCAAACCGGGCCCAATCGGGTTAGGCCCATGACCCATGCCTATTTAAGTGAAATTTCAGCCCTTTCCTCTCATTTTTCAGACCAATAACACCAGAAAATTCTGGAAAGAGAGAGAGAAGAGCCTTGAGAGAAGAAAAACCAATTTTGACCAAAATCGAGCCCCGAATTCGAAGCCCATGAAGAGAAAAGTGTTTACGCCGCGTTGTCTTCAATTTGAGCTAAAAATCAACCAAGGAGAAGAGTGATAACGTGGGGGCTTCATGCTTAAGGTATGAATACGGTTCCTTTTCATTGTTAACGAGTTTATTTAGAATTTTAACGGATTAGCACGGAGGAATAGTCTGATAAATTCGTTTGTTGGTGTTGTGAATTGTGGAAGGAGATTTGAAGAGAATTTTGGATGAAAATAAATGTAATTACCTTGTAAAATGTGAAGGCTGTTGTTATTGATGTTGTTCATATGAATTTCGACTCCTTACGGAAATAAAATTATTAAATAGTTATATCGCAAATTTGGTTGGTTGAGAAATTTAGAAAACAAAGCAAAGTGGCTGTTTTATGGCATACGTCGGTATTGGATATGATGTTAATACTATTGGTATTGTTGTTGGTGTTGTTGGTTACTGAATTGAGAATTCGGGCTAGGCATATAAACAGGGAAAATGATGCCCAAATTTTTGTAGACAAATGCTAACTTAGGATTGAATTCCTAAGTGCCTATAGCTAATGTTTGGTATTTATTGACGAATTGTAGATCTTGGGGAGCCCGAGACTTGAGTTTGGATTAGCTTAGGAAGCGGACGAGGTATGTAAAGCTTAACCTTTCTTTCTTTTGGCATGTCTTAGTGTAAGCAAGCTATGACACGATCCTCGGGTAACTCTATTCCTATGATCCGAGCATGTTACGATTCTTATCCGTCTCTTAATGTTAGCATTCTTAATGTGGTAGAACTATGGTTTTCATGTCTTTGTATGATTGAATCCAAATGTGGTACAAAGAGTTTTGCTCCAAAAGGATTTTTTTTATGTTGAAAATGTCCCTAACTTTCATAGACAGAACCGGATTTCTTTGATATGCTCGTAAATGATTCTATAACGAATAATGACTTTAACTTTCATAGGCGGGCCCGGATTGGTTTGACGCATATCCGTGGTCCCCGAGATTTTCCTTGTATAGTCCTAATGGCTTGTCTTTGAAGAACCTAACATGATTACCGTTTTAATTCCCGAGCGTCGACTACTTACTTATCCATTGAGTCTGTAATGATGATTTATGTGCATATGGTTTCTCACTACTCTGCTCGTGCATGCCTCAATGTATCTTTCACCGAGTCCCGGGCTGGGTATGTATTCGTGCACAGTTTCACTGCATTATTCACCGAGTCCCTCACTAGAGGGCCGGGTACGGTATATATATATATATATATGATGATATGATGATGTGATGACATGATGATGTGATGATATGGGGATGGCGGCCAGGATGGCATATGATGATTCTATTCACCGAGTCCCTCACTAGAGGGCCGGCACGGTATATATATATATATGATGGCATAATGACATGATGACATGATAATATGATGATTTTATTTACCGAGTCCCTCACTGTAGAGGGCCGGACACTTTATGTATACGCATATGTACTACATGATTTTGACACGCATGATATATGATTTAAAGGCAAGTCTTTTGGATTTTTTTTTCTCGGTTATTATACTTGTTTCGTAAATCCCGGTTATGTTTGATTATCGTTTTCCATGCATTGCATACTCAGTACATATTCCATACTGACCCCCCTTTCTTCGGGGGCTACGTTTCATGCCACGCAGGTATATACAGATGATTAGAAGAGGTTCCAGCTGGAGTGGCGAGCTCCATTTCCTCCCAGAGTGCTGCCGAGTCAGAGTGTTTATGTTATGTCATCTTGGTTATTGTTAGAGACTTTGCAGACAGGGCCACGTGTATGTATAACATGTCAATTTTGTAAGCGGCTATGTAAGCTGATGTATCATTATGTATTATAATACAGATTTCCTATGATTACAGGTTTTATTTGTTTTGAGAAAGATGAAAAGTGTGTGGTTCTTTGAAAATCTTCCATTATGTTTTATTTTCATGATTTAATGGCCCAAGATTATGAGTATTACGAGAGTCGGCGGGTTCGCTCGTCCTAAGTTGGGTGCCCATCACGCCCTATCAGGTTAGGGTGTGACAGGCTCAACTTCCCTTTCCTCAATTGAGGAAATCTTTCCTTCCGAAAATTAACCCAAATCCAATCATTAGGTTGGAAATCTATCTTTTTCCTCCCATGGTTTTGCCTTTTTGCTACGTTGGTGTTGGTCTTGTCATTATTCTCTTTTACCTTGGCATGGATTTTCATCATTTCGGCCGCCTTTTGTTTTGTAACTAAGTTCACAACAACATCACTAGACAAAGGGATAAGGTTAAAGGAATCAATGGGTTAAAACCATAGCAAACCTCAAATGGGGTCATGCCAATAGAAGTGAAGAGAATGATTATAAGAAAATTCTATCAAAGGCAAACAATCCTCCCAAGAAGTAGGCTTTTTCTTAATCATATACCTAAGCGTGCTTCCAAGAGTCCTATTGACTACTTTGGTTTGCCCATCCGTTTGAGGGTGGAAAGAAGTAGAGAATAAAACCTTGATGCCAAGTGCACCCCATAGACTCTTCCAAAAATGACTAAGGAATTTAGAATCCCTATCACTAACAATAGTTCTAGGAACTCCATGCAATTTAAACACATGATTCACAAACAAAGATGCTACATGGGATGCATCATCACATTTATGGCATGGTATAAAATGAGACATTTTTGAGAACCTATCTACCAAAACAAAAATGCTATCTTGACCCCTTTTGGTTCTTGGAAGACCCAATACAAAATCCATAGAAATGTCTATCCAAGGACCAATAGGAGTAGGAAGGGGAGTATACATACCTTGGGGCCGAGTCTTGGACTTGGCTTGTTTGCATTCCAAACATTGACCTCATAGTTTTTCAACATCATGTCGCATCTTGGGCCAATAGAACTGCTCACTCAAAATGTCAAGTGTCTTGGCCACTCCAAAATGGCCAATCATTCCACCACTATGTGCTTCCTTAATGAACAACTCCTTCCATGAGCTCATTGGAGCACAAACTTTACCATCCTTGAATAGGAACCCATCAACAAGTTGGAATCTATCAACCCTCCTCCCTTGGGTCAACTCCTCACAAGTTGCCTTAAAGTCGGGATCTTGAGAATAGAATCCCTTAAGGCTTTCAAAACCCATCATTCTAGAGGTCATGGTATTGAGGAAGATATACCTTCTAGACAAAGCATCCGCCACCACATTATCTTTACCCCTTTTGTAATGGATCACATAAGGGAAAGCTTCAATCAATTCTACCCACTTGGCATGTCTTTTGTTGAGCTTGGACTGACCCTTCAAATGCTTCAAGGATTCATGATCTGAACGAATCATAAATTCTTTGTGCCACAAATAATGTTACCAATGGGTCAGAACTCTCACAAGTGCATACAACTCCTTGGCATAGGTTGAGTAGTTCAAAGATGCCCCCTTAAGCTTCTCACTAAAATAGGCCAACGATTTGCCCTCTTGCATCAAGACACCACCTATGCCAACTCCGAAAGCATCACACTCTACTTCAAAGGTCTTCTCAAAATTTGGCAATTGTAACAAAGGTGCCGAACTCAACAAAGACTTCAATTCTTGGAATGCCTTTTCTTGCTCATGCCCGCCACACAAAAGTAACCTCGTTTTTAATCAATTCGGTCATTGGGGAAGTAATTGTACTAAAACCCTTTAAAAATCTTCTATAGAAACTTGCCAACCCATGAAAACTCCTCACATCGGTTGTATTTTTGGGAGTTGGCCAAGTTCTAATAGATTCCACCTTTTCTTCATCAACCTCAACACCATTTGAACTCACCACAAAACCCAAGAACACCACTATATCAACACAAAAAGAACATTTCTTGAGATTAGCAAACAATCTTTTGTGCAACAAGACATCAAATACTTGCCTTAAATGGCCTAAATGTTCCTCCATCGATTTGCTATACACAAGAATATCGTCAAAATAGACAACCACAAACTTATTGATAAAAGGTTTCAAGACATGGTTCATCAATCTCATAAAGGTGCTAGGTGCATTGGTTAGGCCGAATGGCATGTCAAGCCACTCATAGAGGCCAAAATTGGTTTTGAAAGTCATTTTCCACTCATCACCGGGGTTCATTCGAATTTGGTGATAGCAACTTCTAAGATCAACCTTCGAAAACACACTTAAGCCACAAAGCTCATCCAACATGTCATCAAGCCTAGGAATGGGATGGCGACACTTTATCGTGATTTTGTTGACGGCTCTACAATCAATGCACATCCTCCAAGTGTCATCTTTTTTCGGAACAAGAATCACCGGTACGGCACATAGGCTGAGGCTTTCCTTGACTAGACCCTTCTTGAGTAGCTCCTCAACTTGTCTTTGCAACTATTTTGTTTCCTCCGGATTGCTTCTATATGTCGGCTTATTCGGGATTTGAGAACCCAGTACAAAATAAATTTGGTGCCAAATACCTCTCAAGGGAGGTAAGCCATCAGGCATTTCTTTCGGGAACAATGCTTCATATTCCTGCAAAAGAGAAGACATACTACTAAGCAAAGTGCTAGTAGCTTGGTTAACATTTAATAGATAGTCCTTGTTGAGAAGACACACCATGAAGTGCCTCTCATCAACCCCTTTTAAGCAATTACTTGGTTTGGCCAACAAACATTTCTTGGAACTATCTTGAGACGTTCCCTCCCCACTTATGACCAATAAAGTCTCCTTCTCACTCTTATCCTTCTCTTCCTTTTGATACTTCTCCTGAAGCTCTCTCATCACTCTATAATCCTCACTCACTTGGTAAGGGTTTAGTTGATTAAGAATGTACTTCTTCCACTTAACCATAAATGAGTACTTGTTAGTCCTCCCACTATGTTGGGCATCAACATCAAATTTCCAAGGTCTTCCAAGCAATGTGTCACGACTTGACTAGGGGGCTATGACGGGTACCTTCTCATAAGTTAACCTTTCCATCACTTGAACATCATCTACTGGCACGATCCTAGTAGGATCTCCAACACACTTACTGTTATATCCCGTATTTTGTACGTTGGGATAATCCGAGCTAACCATGATAAGTTAAGGACAAGACTAGTTCGGGATACGAGGTTGAGACTTTTGACCTCTCGATTTTATTTTAATGCACAAGTTGCTTATGAATTTTATTGGTATGGAATATTAAGGGAAATTAGGGGCTAGAAGTTGAAATAAAATTTCACGAAAAAGGCCAAAGTGGCCGTGTGTTAAGGTGGGACCCACATGTTGGAATTTTATAAAGGACATATGAAGAGATATATGGGTGGTACATGTGAAGTTGAGCAAGTCCTAAGAAGGACCCATAAGCTAAAAATGAGTGTAAGCCCTCCAAAAGGGCGATTTAAGAAAATGTCTTCGGGTGATCCGACTTCGAGGGCCAAAACGGTATTATGAGTTTGGAATTTGGGAATACTCCCAGAATGAAAGTTGTAGATAATTGAAATATATTTCCAACCATATGTCGTAGGTTCACGATGACATCGGGATAAGGAGTTATGGACGTTTTAAGGCAGAAGGTCGCTGTGCCCAACCCGAGCCCAACCGGGCGTGCCCATTACCCACACCTTTTTAAATGAAATATCAGCCCTTTCTCCTTATTTTTCATACCAAAACAGCCAGAAAATTCTGGAGAAAAAGAGAGAGGAGAGCCTAGAGAGAAAAACTAATTTTGATCAAAATTCGCGCCCCGAATTCCGAAGCCCATGAAGAGAAAAGTGTCGTACGTCGCGTTGCCTTCAATTTGAGCTAAAAATCAACCAAGAAGAAGAGGGTGGATGTTATATCCCGTGTTTCCTACATTCGGATAATTCGAGAATGCGTGGCGAGTTAGGGACAAGATCACTTTCAAGAATTATTTTTATGAACAAGTCGTTAGGAATATTATTTATGAACATTGGTAGAATGGAAATATCGGAAAGGACAAAGGTAAAATGAGAATTTTGCAAAATGGCCAATGGAAATAATGTGGAAGGCGAGAGGCAAAAATGGGAATTTTACAAAAGTTCAAGAAAATTCATGAAGGGGGCCGTGCACTATATGCCTTATTTTTGATTAATGGGGGCCAATTGTAAATTATAAATAATGCATGGGCTAAAGCTTGCAAGAGAAGACATTTAGTCTTCTTTGTATTTTCAAGAAAACTCTAGAAAAATGATGAAGGAGTCATGTGAGTATAATTGAGGGGCTTATAAATAAATAGAGAGAAGTGGTGGAAATAAATAAGAAGACCCTCTTAATTTTCTTCATAAGTCAAGAACTTTCAAGGAAATAAAATGAAGAGCAAACAAGAAGGCCATATTCGGCCTTCACCATGGAAATTTGGTTCCATGAAATTTTGTCCCAAAAATTTCCTTCTCCAAGTATCTCTACTAATTCAAAGATGCTCTTCAACATGGTGCAATTGTTGAGGCAAGAGAACCATTCTTTGTTGCAAGTTGGCAACCTTGGCTAAGTGGAGGAATTGAAGAGAAAAGATCTTGGAAAGTTCGCGACGTAAGCTTGGATTAGCTTGGGAAAGCGGCCAAGGTATGTAAAGCTCACCTTTCTTTCTTTGGCATGTCTTAGTACTATTAGGCTATGACTCGAGCTCTGGGGTAATTCCACTCTTAGAATCCGAGCTTAGGTATGTACCTTGTTCATCCCTTAACATTTACTCTTTGACGGGACCAAAATAAGATTTTCATGTTTTCAAAAGAATGAATTTCAAAGGTTTTATAAAGACTTTGACCACAAAAAGGGTCCCGAACTTCAAACGTCCGTAACTTTTGCATACGAGCTCGGATTGCCCCAAAACATAATATGTATGTTCATAAGGCATAACTTTCCCCTACCTACCCTAGTCGGGCTCGGACGGGGGTCGACACCCGTCCGTGGGGCCCGCGACCTTTTTATGCTTATTCTGGACGACCTTCGGAAAAATGTAAGTTTCATTTCATTTGGACTTTTGCATATGAATTTTCTTACTTACCTAATGATTTATGATTAAAATTTTATGCATATGTACGCTCACGACTCTGCTCGTGCTCATGGTTATTACTTCGTTCACCGAGTCCCGGGCCGGTTATGTTCGTGCGCAATATGATAAACTCCGGTGTGATGCTGTGTTACGGTTCGCCGAGCTCCTCTTAAGAGGGCCGGGTTCCGTTTGGTGTGATGCTGTGACATGGTGTGTACGGTCGGCTATGATGTGTTACGGGGATTTGTCGGGTTACGGAGATCTGAAATCTTCTGGTGTGATGCTGTGGCGTGGCGCCAACGACAGCGGCGACCACCGTTCTAAGAGCCTGTGCATGATTTGCATTTTAATTACGTATTTTGATACTTTGCATATTATGTCTATCTTCTGTATTTTATTCCTATGGTTCTGTATTCCTGCTTTACATACTCAGTACATATTCCGTACTGACCCCCTTTCTTCGGGGGCTGCGTTTCATGCCGCGCGTACTCCTGTGTGAGCTACGTATACTGGCAGGGACATGCTCCAAATGATCAAGCGAGCTCCACTTGTTCCGAGTGCTGCCGAGTCGAGTTTGTGCATGTTATGATATCCGAGTCATGTTAGAGACTTTGCGCAGACGAGTCATGTGCATCGGTCACCAGTGAGCGGCTCATAAGCCGTCGTTTTGTGATATGTGATAATACGTATTTGTACATTCACAAGTTTGTGTTTGATTTGAATTATGTATCTATGATTTGGTCAGGGCCCAATGTGAGTACGAGTATTACGATAGTCTGAGGGTTCGCTCGGCCCCGGATATGGTCGGGTGCCCATCACACCTCGTCGAAATTGGCGTGTGACAAAGTGGTATCGAGCGGTAGTTCGTCCCTAGGGGTTGTCCGCAAAGTCGTGTCCTGGTAGTCCTCGTTTATGGTGTGAAGCGCCACGTGTATAAACAGAGGCTACGGGGCATCTAGGATGGTTACTTTTCTTTGGCATCTTAGATCGTGGCCGCAGAGCCAAGCTATAGAAATTCCCGACCTTGGCCTTTGATCCCAAAGCAAGAGGACCGGCGTTGACAAGTGGAAGCGACTAGTGGTATGGAAGGTTGCAAAGCACGTAGGCAAGTAAAGATACGAAAGATATATATTAAGTAAGGTGTCGGTATGCGATTGGAAGGCAAAATCGGAAATTGAAAAGGAAGGTAAGCAAGAAAATGCGATATGTGTGGTGGAGCATATGAGGTAAATTTAATATTTTCGGCTTTTTGTGAATATTGAGGGCCCTGTGTGGCTATGATGCGATATAATATGATGCGGTATGTATATATGTTGATGGCCCTGTGAGGCACTGTTGGTATTTCCTGCGTGCAGGTTTTGGAATGGTAAGAAATACAGAGGGAACTCTGCCAAAATTTTTCTAGAGATAATACGAGAATGAGAAATGAGTTGGAAAATATTTTGAAAAAGTCGGGTTAATAGCAGCGATAAAAGTCGACTGAGTCAGAAAGTACGGCCGTCTCTAGAATAAGTTAATCGCGGGACGAGTGGTGGAATAGTAAATAAGACGTCGGTGGAGATATGGTAGTAAGGAAATTTGGAAGGACTTGTGCTACTAGGCGGTGATTTAGAAAGGATCGTGTAGGGTTGAATAAAGTAATATGATTAAGACAAGGGAACGGAGGAAAAAAGAATTGCGACGAATGGGGATGTGTTAATAAGATAACCGCCCGAACGGGTAGTGCGAGGGCGTTTGAATATGATAAAACTTCGACGAACTCAATATTATGTGTCGAAGATCATGCGGTGAGAAAGACGCGTACGGAAAAGCGTTGAAGCGTCGTATACCATCAAAGTTCCAAAGTTAAGCGTCTTTGGCGCGAGAGCACCTCCGGATGGGTGACCCCCCCGGGAAGTTTTCCGAAAATCCCTACAAATTCGGGCGCAAGGAGCGAATAAGGAATTGAGGTAGTCTAAGAAGGATTAGGGACGTGGAGCGACCGTAAACCTTAAAAGGACACGCAGACGGTGTGAATCGAGTCGGCGAAAGAAAAGAGTTAGCGGAAAGAAAGGAATAAAAAGTGGAACGAGACAATGGTGTAGTAATAGGTTATGGCGTGTAATCGAGGATATGAGTACCATTAGCGGAGGATTGTGAAAGACTAAGTTATATAAAGGCAAGAAATAAGGCAGGGAATGCTAGAAAATGACCGAGGGACACGGATAAAATGTGAACGCACGGAACACATTTTGGAAATAAGAGAAGGACTATGTAAGAGTAGTATGTTCGAACGATCCGGAGGTAGTATAAGATTCCTCGTGTGCGGGTTAAGAGAAGAGAAACGGTACGAATGGATAATGGTACGAGCACACCCTTAAAGCGGGGGAAGCGGTAAGAGAAAGGCAAGAGTGGGATAAGCACAATTGATACGATAATGTGTTTGGTACGGACGTGTTACCATAGAGCCCCCCGCCCCCCGCACCGAAGTAAGTTAGGGAGGTCGGGAAACCAACAATAAGTGTATAAGGGTTAGGATGGTGTTTGCGGCAATGTGAGAAGTCTTACAAAAACCCCGAGTGACGGACGCCTCGAAATGGAAAGTGTATGAAGAAAAAGAGAGTATGACAAGAGAATGGCGCTTGATAGCCAAAAAAAAATAGTATGAAGGACGAGATTAGATATAAAAAGGAGCTCCCCCGAGGTGCTTATGTGACCTTGTAAGGCCAGTGAACATTCGAGGACGAATGTTCTAAAGGGGGGGAGGATGTTATATCCCGTGTTTCCTACATTCGGATAATTCGAGAATGCGTGGCGAGTTAGGGACAAGATCACTTTCAAGAATTATTTTTATGAACAAGTCGTTAGGAATATTATTTATGAACATTGGTAGAATGGAAATATCGGGAAAGGACAAAGGTAAAATGAGAATTTTGCAAAATGGCCAATGGAAATAATGTGGAAGGCGAGAGGCAAAAATGGGAATTTTACAAAAGTTCAAGAAAATTCATGAAGGGGGCCGTGCACTATATGCCTTATTTTTGATTAATGGGGGCCAATTGTAAATTATAAATAATGCATGGGCTAAAGCTTGCAAGAGAAGACATTTAGTCTTCTTTGTATTTTCAAGAAAACTCTAGAAAAATGATGAAGGAGTCATGTGAGTATAATTGAGGGGCTTATAAATAAATAGAGAGAAGTGGTGGAAATAAATAAGAAGACCCCTCTAATTTTCTTCATAAGTCAAGAACTTTCAAGGAAATAAAATGAAGAGCAAACAAGAAGGCCATATTCGGCCTTCACCATGGAAATTTGGTTCCATGAAATTTTGTCCCAAAAATTTCCTTCTCCAAGTATCTCTACTAATTCAAAGATGCTCTTCAACATGGTGCAATTGTTGAGGCAAGAGAACCATTCTTTGTTGCAAGTTGGCAACCTTGGCTAAGTGGAGGAATTGAAGAGAAAAGATCTTGGAAAGTTCGCGACGTAAGCTTGGATTAGCTTGGGAAGCGGCAAGGTATGTAAAGCTCACCTTTCTTTCTTTGGCATGTCTTAGTACTATTAGGCTATGACTCGAGCCTTGGGGTAATTCCACTCTTAGAATCCGAGCTTAGGTATGTACCTTGTTCATCCCTTAACATTTTACTCTTTTGACGGACCAAAATAAGATTTTCATGTTTTCAAAAGAATGAATTTCAAAGGTTTTATAAAGACTTTGACCACAAAAAAAAGTCCCGAACTTCAAACGTCCGTAACTTTTGCATACGAGCTCGGATTGCCCCAAAACATAATATGTATGTTCATAAGGCATAACTTTCCCCTACCTACCCTAGTCGGGCTCGGACGGGGTCGACACCGTCCGTGGGGCCCGCGACCTTTTTATGCTTATTCTGGACGACCTTCGGAAAAATGTAAGTTTCATTTCATTTGGACTTTTGCATATGAATTTTCTTACTTACCTAATGATTTATGATTAAAATTTTATGCATATGTACGCTCACGACTCGCTCGTGCTCATGGTTATTACTTCGTTCACCGAGTCCCGGCCGGTTATGTTCGTGCGCAATATGATAAACTCCCGTGCGATCTTTGTCATTACGGTTCGCCGAGCTCCTCTTAAGAGGGCCGGGTTCCGTTTGGTGTGATGTCGTGACATGGTGTGTACGGTCGGCTATGATGTGTTACGGGGATTTGTCGGGTTACGAGATCCGAAATCTTCGGTGTGATCTTTGTGGCGTGGCGCCAACGACAGGCGGGCGACCACCGTTCTAAGAGCCTGTGCATGATTTGCATTTTAATTACGTATTTTGATACTTTGCATATTATGTCTATCTTCTGTATTTTATTCCTATGGTTCTGTATTCCTGCTTTACATACTCAGTACATATTCCGTATCGACCCCGCTTTCTTCGGGTCGCGTTTCATGCCGCGCGTACTCCCGTGTGAGCTACGGATACTAGCGGACATGCTCCAGCCGGATTGGCGAGCTCCACTTGTTCCGGAGTGCTGCCGAGTCGAGTTTGTGCATGTTATGATATCCGAGTCATGTTAGAGACTTTGCGTACGCAGTCATGTGCATCGAAAGTCGATTGTGAGCGGCTATAAGCCGTCGTTTTGTGATATGTGATAATACATTTTGTACATTCACAAGTTTGTGTTTGATTTGAATTATGTATCTATGATTTGGTCGGGGGCCCAATGTGAGTACGAGTATTACGATAGTCCGAGGTTCGCCGCCCGGATAAGGTCGGCGCCCATCACACCCCGGGAAATTGGGGTGTGACAAAAAGTGGTATCGTGAGCAGTGTTCGTCCCTAGGGGTTGTCCGCAAAGTCGTGTCCGGTAGAGTCCCGTTTATGGTGTGAAGCGCGCCACATGTATAAACGGGAGGCTGCGGGCATCTAGGATGGTTACTTTTCTTTGGCATCTTAGATCGCTGTAGAGCCAAGCTATATAAATTCCCGACCTTGGCCTTTGATCCCAAACAGAGAGGACCCGGGCGTTGACAAAGTGGAAGCGACTAGTGGTATGGAAGGTTGCAAAGCACGTAGGCAAGTAAAGATACGAAAGATATATATTAAGTAAGGTGTCGGTATGCGATTGGAAGGCAAGCCGGAAATTGAAAAGGAAGCAAGAAAATGCGATATGTGTGGTCGTGTGGATATATGAGGTAAATTTAATATTTTCGGCTTTTTGTGAATATTGAGGGCCCTGTGTGGCTATGATGCGATATAATATGATGCGGTATGTATATATGTTGATGGCCCTGTGAGGCATCATTGGTATTCACGCGCGTGTGTTTTGGAATGGTAAGAAATACAGAGGGAACTCTGCCAAAATTTTTCTAGAGATAATACGAGAATGAGAAATGAGTTGGAAAATATTTTGAAAAAGTCGGGTTAATAGCAGCGATAAAAGTCGACTGAGCTGTAAAGTACGGCTGCCCTCTAGGAATAAGTTAACTGCGGGACGAGTGGTGGAATAGTAAATAAGACGTCGGTGGAGATATGGTAGTAAGGAAATTTGGAAGGACTTGTGCTACTAGGCGGTGATTTAGAAAGGACTGGTAGGGTTGAATAAAGTAATATGATTAAGACAAGGGAACGGAGGAAAAAAGAATTGCGACGAATGGGGATGTGTTAATAAGATAGCTGCCCGAATGGGTAGTGAGGGCGTTTTGGGAATATGATAAAACTTCGACGAACTCAATATTATGTGTCGAAGATCACGCGGTGAGAAAGACGCAGACGTAAAAGCGTTGAAGCGTCGTATACCATCAAAGTTCCAAAGTTAAGCGTCTTTGGGCGTGAGAGCATTCCGGATGGCGACCCCCCCTGGGAAGTTTTCTGAAAATTCTACAAATTCAGGCGTAAGGAGCGAATAGGGAATCGAGGTAGTCTAAGAAGGATTAGAGTATGCGGAGCGGCCAGAAACCTTAAAAGGACATGCAGGACGATGTGAATCAGGTCGGCGAAGAGAAGGAGTTAGCTTAAAGAAAGGAATAAAAAAAGGAACGAGACAATGGTGTAGTAATAGGTTATGGCGTGTAACTGAGGATATGAGTACCATTAGCGGAGGATTGTGAAAGACTAAGTTATATAAAGGCAAGAAATAAGGCAGAGGGAATGCTAGAAAATGACTGAGGTGACACGGATAAAATGTGAACGCATGGAACACATTTTGGAAATAAGAGAAGGACTATGTAAGAGTAGTATGTTCTGAACGATCTGGAGGTAGTATAAGATTCCTCGTGTGCAGGAAGAGAAACAGGTACGAATGGATAATGGTACGAGCACACCCTTAAAGGGGGGGAAGCGGGTAAGAGAAAGGCAAGAGTGGGATAAGCACAATTGATACGATAATGTGTTTGGTACGGACGTCTGGGTTACCAATGAGCCCCCCCCCCCCCCCCCCCCCGCACCGAAGTAAGTTAGGGAGGTCGGGAAACCAACAATAAGTGTATAAGGGTTAGGATGGTGTTTGCGGCAATGTGAGAAGTCTTACAAAAACCCCGAGTGACAGGACGCTGGGAAATGGAAGTGTATGAAGAAAAAGAGAGTATGACAAGAGAATGGCGCTGGATAGCCAAAAAAAAAAAAATAGTATGAAGAATGACATTAGATATAAAAAGGAGCTCCCCCGAGGTGCTTATGTGACCTTGTAAGGCGGCTGAACATTCGAGGACCAATGTTCTAAAGGGGGAGGATGTTATATCCCGTGTTTCCTACATTCGGATAATTCGAGAATGCGTGGCGAGTTAGGGACAAGATCACTTTCAAGAATTATTTTTATGAACAAGTCGTTAGGAATATTATTTATGAACATTGGTAGAATGGAAATATCGGGAAAGGACAAAGGTAAAATGAGAATTTTGCAAAATGGCCAATGGAAATAATGTGGAAGGCGAGAGGCAAAAAATGGGAATTTTACAAAAGTTCAAGAAAATTCATGAAGGGGGCCGTATATGCCTTATTTTTGATTAATGGGGGGCCAATTGTAAATTATAAATAATGCATGGGCTAAAGCTTGAGAAGACATTTAGTCTTCTTTGTATTTTCAAGAAAACTCTAGAAAAATGATGAAGGAGTCATGTGAGTATAATTGAGGGGCTTATAAATAAATAGAGAGAAGTGGTGGAAATAAATAAGAAGACCCCTCTTAATTTTCTTCATAAGTCAAGAACTTTCAAGGAAATAAAATGAAGAGCAAACAAGAAGGCCATATTCTACTTTCACCATGGAAATTTGGTTCCATGAAATTTTGTCCCCAAAATTTCCTTCTCCAAGTATCTCTACTAATTCAAAGATGCTCTTCAACATGGTGCAATTGTTGAGGCAAGAGAACCATTCTTTGTTGCAAGTTGGCAACCTTGGCTAAGTGGAGGAATTGAAGAGAAAAGATCTTGGAAAGTTCGCGACGTAAGCTTGGATTAGCTTGGGAAGCGGCCAAGGTATGTAAAGCTCACCTTTCTTTCTTTGGCATGTCTTAGTACTATTAGGCTATGACTCGAGCCTTGGGGTAATTCCACTCTTAGAATCCGAGCTTAGGTATGTACCTTGTTCATCCCTTAACATTTACTCTTTTGACGGGACCAAAATAAGATTTTCATGTTTTCAAAAGAATGAATTTCAAAGGTTTTATAAAGACTTTGACCACAAAAAGGGTCCCGAACTTCAAACGTCCGTAACTTTTGCATACGAGCTCGGATTGCCCCAAAACATAATATGTATGTTCATAAGGCATAACTTTCCCCTACCTACCTAGTCGGGCTCGGACGGGGGTCGACACCCGTCCGTGGGGCCCGCGACCTTTTTATGCTTATTCTGGACGACCTTCGGAAAAATGTAAGTTTCATTTCATTTGGACTTTTGCATATGAATTTTCTTACTTACCTAATGATTTATGATTAAAATTTTATGCATATGTACGCTCACGACTCGCCGTGCTCATGGTTATTACTTCGTTCACCGAGTCCCGGGCCGGTTATGTTCGTGTGCAATATGATAAACTCCGGCAGATGTCAGTGTTACGGTCACGAGCTCCTCTTAAGAGGGCGGTTCCGTTTGTGTGATCTTTGTGACATGGTGTGTACGGTCGGCTATGATGTGTTACGGGGATTTGTCGGGTTGAGATCCGAAATCTTCTGGTGCGATGCCGTGGCGTGGCGCCAACGACAGCGGCGACCACCGTTCTAAGAGCTTTGTGCATGATTTGCATTTTAATTACGTATTTTGATACTTTGCATATTATGTCTATCTTCTCGTATTTTATTCCTATGGTTTCGTATTCTGCTTTACATACTCGCATATTCCGTACCGACCCCTTTTCTTCTGGGGTCGCGTTTCATGCCGCGTGTGTACTCCTGTGTGAGCTACGATACTAGCAGACATGCTCCACGGGATTGGCGAGCTCCACTTGTTCCCGAGTGCCGCCGAGTCGAGTTTGTGCATGTTATGATATCCGAGTCATGTTGTAGACTTTGCGTGCGTCATGCGCATCGAAGTCACTGTGAGCGGCTCTATAAGCCGTCGTTTTGTGATATGTGATAATACAGATTTTGTACATTCACAAGTTTGTGTTTGATTTGAATTATGTATCTATGATTTGGTCAGGGCCCAATGTGAGTACGAGTATTACGATAGTCTGAGGGTTCGCCGGCCCCGGATAAGGGTCGGGTGCCCATCACACCGTCGAAATTGGGGTGTGACAAGGACGGGTGTCGTATACTTAAGGTAAGATTAAGGTTCCTTTTCATTGTTAACAAGTTTATTCAAAGTTTTAACGGGTTAGAACGGAGGGAAAAGTGTGTAGAAACGAATGAAATTCATGAAACTTTGTATGTTGATGTTGAGCCGTGAGTATAATGTTTTGTGACAAGGAATGAACTAAATTTTATTTAGTATTTTTGGTTGTTGTGTTGTAGATTCTATGATGTAAATAAAGGTTTAATGAATTAAGTTGAAGATAAAATCGTGTGGGCCGTTTTGGAAGCTAATGTGACTAAATATAGTTTCTTGTATTTATGAAGATAATGTTGCTAAAGTGTGGATTGTTGGTGTAGTTGATGAATTTGAAAGAAAGAAATGTGTTGTTGTTATTCCTATTGGAATTGGGAAGTTTCGTGAGGTAGTATAATGGTTGGGTTGTTGAATATTGTGCGGATTGTTTGAAATGTTCTTGAAACTTGTTTGAATGGTTTCGGATTAGTACTTGAATGTGTGAACGTTGATGTTGGCTTGAATGTACGTAGTTGAATTGAATGTAATGGAATGTCGTCGAATCATATGGAAAAAATTACTAATGTTAGAATGCATTTGAATTACTCGTTGATGTTGTTAGTATGGTTGTTGGTATTGTTGTTGATGATTTAGGCGAGTTGAATTCTCGGGTTGTTGAATTTATAGGGGAAATGTCGCCCAAATTTCAGATAAAGTGCTAACTTGGAATCGGATTCCTAAGTGCTTTATGACTAATGTTTGGTGTCTAACGACGTTATTGTAGATCTTGAGAAGCCGGGACTTAAGTTTGGATTAGCTTAGGGAAATGACGACGGTATGTAAAGCCTAACCTTTCCTTCTTTTGCATGTCTTAGTTGTAAGTAGTAGGCTATGATACGAGCCTCGAGGTAACTCCATTCTTAAGGTCCCAGCATGTATATGATTCTTATTTACTTAATATTTGTGATCTTAGTGTAGTCGTACTATGGTCCTTATGTCTTTTGTATGATTGGATTACAAATGTTGTATAAAGAGTTTTGTTCCAAAAGGAGTCTTATGTTGAAAAGTGTCCGTAACTTTCTTAGACGGAACCGGATTGCCTTGATATGTTCGCAAATGATCCTATAACGGATAATGATTTTAACTGTGGGCGGGCCCGGATTGTATTGATACATATCCGTGGTCCCCGAGATTTTCCTTTGTATAGTCCTAACGACTTTTTTTTTAAAGAACTTAACATGATTACCGTTTTAACTCTCGAGCGTCGACTACTTACTTATCCATTGAATTAATCAGATGATTTATGTATATGGTTTCTCACTACTTCGCTCGTGCTGCCCTCATGTTTTTCACCGAGTCCCGGCCGGGTGCGTATTCGTGCACAAGCATTGCATTG